>NC_037677.1:43341788-43474607 GCF_003255815.1 Theropithecus gelada
TAGAGACGGGGTTTCACTGTGTTAGCCAGGATGGTCTCAATCTCCTGACCTCGTGATCCGCCCGTCTCGGCCTCCCAAAGTGCTGGGATTACAGGCTTCAGCCACCGCGCCCGGCCACATCTCTTCATTTCTTAAATGAAATTTCGAAATGCTTTCCTTATCCATATGGTCATACAACATTTCTTCAACTGAAGAACAGAAATATTCAAAGGAAAAGAACAAAAATCTTTTTAACCTCCTTTCATATAGTTCCTACAAGAATGGGTTGGCTTCTATGAGACTGTAGTTTTGCCTCGATGATTCTTTTTTGAGTGCCTTTTCTGAAGTCATAAGTAAATCTCCCAACATATTAATACCACTTATAAGTTTTAAATATAAAACAGTTACCAGAAAACCCTGACAATATGTGAAATGTTATGTACTGCTATATTGTCTTAAAATTGCCTGTTTTGGTTGATAAAGACTTGTAATGTATTATACAGAGATAACACACTTTCAAAATTGTAATAAAAGGAATTTTAGCCATTTTAAGTATAATTTATCCCCAATAATTTACACGATATCTCAATAAATGTGTGTATCATTGCCTATTGGTTATGAATTGTGGTTAACAAAATAAGGAACGAAAGAATCCATTATAGGCCGGGCGCGGTGGCTCACGCCTGTAATCCCAGCACTTTGGTAGGCCGAGGCAGGTGGATCACGAGGTCAAGAGATTGAGACCATCCTGGCTAACACAGTGAAACCCCGTCTCTACTAAAAATACAAAAAATTAGCAGGGCACGGTGGCGGGCACCTGTAGAAGGCTACTCGGAAGGCTGAGGCAGAAGAATGGCGTGAACACAGGAGGTGGAGCTTGCAGTGAGCCGAGATCGCACCACTGCACTCCAGCATGGACCACAGAGCGAGACTGTTTCAAAAAAAAAAAAAAAGAATCCATTATACTATAATTTAGTAATTTAGCCACCACAGTTTTCCAGAAAACTAAAATTTAAAAAAAAACATATTGCAATGCTGCTACTTACGTATGAGTGATTTAATACTGCATACAAGTTACCCCAAAACTCAGTAGTTTAAAACAATGGACATTTATTCACAGTTACCACAGGCCAGAAATCTAGGCACAGCTTAGCTGGGTACTTCTGGGTCAAAGTCTATCAGGGGGTTGCACTCAAGCTGCTGGCCAAGCTGTGGGATCCTCTGAAGGCCTCTATGTATGAAAAGGATATGCTTTCCATCTCACTCACATGGCTACAGGCAAGTCTCAGTCCCTACCACCTGGGATTCTCCAGGAGGCATAAAACATGGCATCTTTGTTAAAAAAAATTTCCTTCTTTCCATCAATGGCTCTTTTGCAGGTGCGCAATTCAATAGTTTTTAGCAAATGCACAGAATTGTACAACCATCACCATAATCAATTTTAGAATATTTTCATCACCCCAAAAAGAAACTCAGTCCTCTTTAGCAGTCAAACCCATTTTTCCCCAACCCCTACCCCAACACCAGTTCTAGGCAACCAGTACTCTATTATCTGAGTCTATATTTGTATTCCGGACATTCCATATACCTGTAATCACACAATTTGTGGCCTTTTGTGACTTTATCACTTAGAAAGTTTTCAAAGTTCATCCATTTGTAGCATGAGTCAGTATTTAATTCCTTTTTATTCCTGAATAATAGTCCACTGCATGGATAAACCACATTATTTAAACCATTCATCAGTTGATGTATGTTTGAGTTGTTTCAACATTTTGGCTACTATGGCTACTGCTACTGTGAACATGTACATACAAATTTTTGCATAGATATGTTTTCATTTCTCTTGGGTATATACCTAGGAGTGGAACTGCTTTGTCATGCCTTATCCCATATTTAGCCATTTCAAGAACTGCCAGACTGTTTCTCAAAGCAGTTGCTCCACTTTACATTCCAACATGTAGATTCCAATTTCTCCACGTCACCAACACTTATTATTACCTGTCTTTTTTATTATACATAGCCATCTTAGTTTACTAAGATGGTTACTTAGACGGTCACTTAGTAACCGTCTTAGTTACTTAGTTGGTGTGACATGGTATTTTACTGTGGTTCTGATTTCCATTTATATGGTGACTAATGATGTAAAACATCTTTTCATGTGCTTACTGGCTATTTGTATGTCTTGTCTGAAAAACTGTCTACTCAAATCCTTTGTCCATTTTTTTTAGTTATTTTTCCTTTTATGACTGAAGTATAAGAGTTCCTTAAATACTCTGGATACTAGACCTTTAATAGATACACGGTTTCTCATACCAAACACTGGGGAGCACATAGACAGGATAAAAACAGGAACTCTCACACTGCTTATAGGACAGTAAAACAGTACAACTACATTGGAAAGCAATTTGTATTTAGTAAAGTTACTGGTGTACGCACCTGACAAACAACTACTCCAATCCTAGACGTATATTCCAGAGAAATTCTTACCTTTGAAGAAAAACATGGATGAAACTTAGTAACTAATTTTAAAAGTTGCAGGAAAAAAAATCCATATAGCATGATGCCATTTATATAAAGTTTAAAAATATGCATAAGCAAACAGTATTTTGGGGGGATATACATGTATAAAGTAAAATAACATTATCAAGAAAGCAGGCCAGGTGCAGTGGCTCACACCTGCAATCCCAGCACTTTGGGAGGCTGAGGCAGGCAGATCACTTGAGGTCAGGAGTTTGAGACCATTCTGGCCAACATGGTGAAAGCCTGTCTCTACAGAAATACAAAAATTAATAGGGCATGGTGGCACATGCCCATAGTCCCAGCTACTCGGGAGGCTGAGGCAGGAGAATCGCTTCAACCCAAGAGGCAGAGTTGCAATGAGCCAAGAGGGTGTCACTGTACTCCATCCAGCCTGAGTGACAGAGCAAAACTCTGTCTCAAAAAAAAAAAAAAAAAAAGAAAGTAAAGAAATAAAGAAATGATAGACACAGAATTCAGCATGCTGGTTACTTTTGAGAGGAAGGAAGAAGTACACAGGAGGTTTCAAGGCTATTGGTAATGTTCTGTTTTTTCAATACATACTTTTATACGCGTGACACATTTAATAAACACTTTTTCAAAGAGCTTCACTGACAACTGAAGGTCTTTTTAATACAGAAAGACACCAAAGCAGTTCAAAGCAAATATAAAGCAGATGAGAACATCACAGTGAACCAAAAACCACACACACAATATTGTACAGTATTTTAAATCCAACAAAGCGTATGTTTTGTAGAACTGAGAAGACAGATTCCCTGCCCTTATTCCGCTTTTTTCCGCCGTTGTGTCCACCTCTGTCTTTCTGATCCCACCTTTACCCCCAGGTCCTGAATCCACTTCTACCTCTTCCAGAGTTTTTCTCTTCAATATATCAATCTGAAGAGCACACATCCTTCCTCTCAATTTCCATAGCACTTGTACCTCTTCAAAGCCTTCATCATATTATCCTCAGATTACATTTTTTAACTCCTCTATCAGAAATAAACACCTGGAGAACTAGAACACTGGTCACATCATCAAACTGACTCTCCAAAAGCAAATTTTTTATTGACTATTGATTGAATAAATGAATTAGAAAATTCAGGCATTTCCAAGTGAGTTAAGAAATTGGATCTGGTCTAGTTATTAAAAAAAAAAAAATGAAAAGTTTAAAATTACACTTCTTGAAAAAGAATTTCAAAATTGAAAATCCTTCAATACAGCAAAGACAAAGCTGACAACTGTCAGATAAAATATAAAATGTTTATACTGTATATACTGATAATTTTCCATACTCCATATTCACAGGGGACAAAATTAGAAGGCATAAGAAGAACTTCCTGATTACTTGGCATCAGAACAGTCCACGGCTTTAGAAAATGTCTTGTAATCAACCACAAACCTGGGGAACAGGTAGGGTTGTAAAGCATCTTTTACGGGGGGGGGGGGGGGGGGGGGGAAGCACATACCATTTCAAGGCTCAAAAAAATGAAGCCACTTTTAGAAATTTCAGCAATATTTTTAACTTGCTTTCAGATATTTTAAACTACTTACCACCAAAGGTATAAACCTAAACATTATGTGATTATGGTAGAAATGGAACTGCTACATAAGGGAAAAAGAAACAAACCACAAGTGAATCAACGACATTCTTCCAGAACCAGACGCTACTACTGACAACAATTAGCGTTTCCTGGCTGCTTAAATCAATTCATTCCCAGCTCTGCTTTGAGCTGGCACTAATTTAAAGGAAACAAAAATGTTGGAGCTAAGGCTGCCAGATTTAGCAAATATAAATACAGCAAGCCCAGTTAAACTTTAATTTCAGACAAACAACGAATCATTTTTTTAGTACAAGTATGCCCCCATGTAGTATTTATAGTAAAAATGTATTCACTTTATCTGAAATTCGTATCAACTAGGCATCCTGTGTTTTATCTGGCAAACCTAGCTGGAGCCAAAAGGTAGAATAGTAATCAATCCAGTTTCCTCATTTTGCAGCAGAAACTGAGAACCAAAGAAAGGAAATGACTTGCTTAAGCTTAAGCCAAAGATCAGGGAAGTAAGTTGGCTTTGAAAAGAGAAAACCTTTCCACTAGGTCACCTTGGGTATCACTTATAGTCCATTCCACTTCCAATTCTTGCTCAACTCACAGAAGCAATAAGCAGACAAGCTGTAAAAGGGTATCGTTTCCCTCTTTTAACATTAAACTTCAAGTTTCAGTACATCTCTTAAAACCATAGTCTCCAAAATCCATTAGGAAACTATGTGTTACTCTTTAAAAAAAAAAAATCCTGAAAATTTTGTCTACACACTACCACCTCATACTGTTTACATGTTCACTCACCATATGAAACAGAACATCTTTTTCTCTTAAACTCAATTTTCTCAAAATCCAAAATTCTCTTGCTCCAGGGTCTCAAGATTTCACACGAGGGCATGTTCACATTATTCCATGACTCTCAACGACTTGAGTTCATATACTCCTTCAGTTTTCATATTTTTTAGAGTTTTCATGTTTTTCTGATATGTCCTAACCTATCCGGTAGGTCTCAAAAGTCTTCCATTCCCATTCTGTATCTGAGCAACTAAATCAGCAATGAGGCATGAAGTCTCACTATTATAAACATACACTTACTTCCCCAGGGACTGGGATGCAAGGAAAGATGGAACGAGAAACGTCTTTATCAGAAATTTCGGGGCCAAAAAAGGTATGTGAGGGTTATGCTAATTGTCTCTGTAATTACATAGCATGTAATCGAACAACATAAGGAGAAAGATAACAGAAAACTCCACATATGCAAAGAATTCATTTTCCAGATCCTATCAAATTAAAAAATACACAAAACATTTCCTCAACTCCATACGGAGCTCCTCAACCTATGACTTCCATGGGTCCTTAAGGGTAGTTAGCGCGGGGGTGGGTCGTGAGAATAGTGATAATGAGGCAGAAAAGGGTTCCATTTATTTTTACAATCTGGGCTTCCAAATAGATTTTAAGAAAAAAAAGGTTTTGTTGCATTAAAGAAACATGAAAACGGTAACATAAACCATTATAACCCCCACCCAATAAGTTTTCTATTAAAAACTTCAGCCAGGTGAACAGGAATCCGAATCATTTAAGATGAAAACAGATTTAAAGATCAACGAAAAGTTAGCAACTAAAGGACAAAACAGCTACCTATGCTTTCCTTCTGGCACCCCGAATGTACGCAGATCTCTCAAGATCACACATCAGACGTGGAAGGTCCTCACGGATTACTAGTCCGAGCTTCCATTTTACAGATGTGCAAACTCAGGCCAAGGACGACGACTGACGGGCTCAAGGTCTCACAGCCCGTCAGGGAAAAGACCTGGCACCCCGGGCGTCCGGCCTAGGGCCCTTGGCGCAGACTGCTTCTGCGGTTCCTGGTTCGACTCGGCCGGGCCCCAGGAGCAGACGCCAGCACCAGGGCAGAAGGACCCACGGCCCCGAGTCGCGCTGCCTCTTCGCGTGCTCCACGCCGGGCCCCCAGCCCAGGGGCAGCGCAGGGCCGGGGCCTTGGCAGCCCACCTGTCGCGGACCGGGCGGCCGTCAGCCACACCCCCTGCCCGGGCCGGGGGCTCGGCCGCCCTTATTGGCGGCCAGCAGGGACGGCTGCGAGCGGCGTGGAGGAGTGGATCCTAGAAGCCCCAAGAGTTACCTCAGGTGGGCTCTGAGCTGGCGGCGCAACAGCCCCGGCCCTCCTCCAGCATGCCCGAGACGCCGACGCAGCAGGTCCGAACATCCGCCAGCGCGTTGCCTGTTTACACCCTACGCCCCTCCGCGTGAGGACGCCGACTGGCAGGTCACGTGACGCGGGCGTCACGTGTCCGGCCGGGTTGGGTGGAGGCGTTCCCCGGGTGGCCACAGCGCGCTGGGGGCCGGCTGCGCGACACCTCTGTGCTTCCACCCCTTCGCTGTGCCCAGGCGAGGACCCACCAGGCTTGGAACCGAAGACTTCCCCAGCTCTGCCTTTGTCGTTTAGTGTGTCGTGGGCCTGACTACATGTGTTATTAATACTAGTGTTTTGGAAGGAAAAGGAAATTTTGTCTGGCAAAAGGATGTTGTACTTGGAGAAGAAAGTGGAAAATACTTTACCTGGGGCTATCAAACGGGAGGGAAAGCGAAGGAATAAGTAGTAATGGTTTTTGCCTTGACAGATTTTTGTTTGCTTTCGCTCTGTAATCTGGACTGAAAGATAGATGCCCATAGCATAGCCCTCTGAGCCAGAGAAAGCATGTGAAAGAGGTTTATACGACTTCCTACTTTTAAATTGTATTTTAATTTTTATCAGAAATCATCTTTGTGTACATACAGGTCTAAATATTTGATTCGGCATTCATCTTTTGTCCACGTAAAACTTACTTTATTATTCCTCTGTCACTTTCATCATTGTCTACCAAATCCCAATTTTCCTAGATCAAACTTCCCAGAAATAGTTTCAACCACTAATTTTATTTGTCCCATAATAATGCATAAAATGTGACTAATTTGTATTTCTTAGTAAATTCATGAGTGAATTATAAGCAAATCCTCTCAAATATTCCACAGTTGTTCTGTTGTCCAGGAGTGATCTATCATATAGCTAATCAATTCTTCCCTACAATTCTGACCACTTTGCATTGTTGGCTAAGTAAAGAGCAGATTGTCAGGTTCAAAACAGTGTGCTCAAAATATCCTCTGGATCAGCAAGCTCAAAACATCTTCATTTCTATAACACACTTAGAATACAGTATTACAAAGAACAGAAAATGATGAATTTTCTCCATTTGTCGTTTACTATGGAAAATAGGTTATCAAGGCCGGTTGCCAGAATCTGGTTGACTCTACTGCTTCTGGCAGCAGGTGTTCCATGAAGGCAGTACCAATATCTTCCATTGGTATAGCTGATGCCTAGACCAGGCTTGGTGAGCAAAAGAATTGGTTGACTGATCTATGGATATGGAATCCTATCATCCTTCTGCAGGAAGCGGCAGAACCTTCGTAGTTTAACAGGGATCTGTGAGCTAAGCAGGGCTGATAAGCAGTACTCATGGAGGCAAAGATAGGGTGAGTCCTGGATCAGCCATTACTGTCTAGGCAATTTTCTTAACCTTTCCGAGCCTCTCTTCAGCTATCTAAAAGACATCTACTGAATAGAGTGGTTATGAGACAAAATGAGGTAATGCCTGTATAACACTTTTAAGTGCCCAACACATACAGTGCTGGGTAAATATTAACCATATATGGTCTTTGCCAACGGGTATTAGTATAGGAGGTCAGAGTCCTGAGGGAAAGGGAGCTGACAACTTGAACATGTCCAGGTCCTGGGTCCAGATTCTTGCCACCTGGAGTGCTGTTCAAGAAGGGATTGCCCGCCAGGTGTGGGGGCTCACATCTGTAATCCTAGCACTTTGGGAGGCTGAGGCAGCAGATCACCTGAGCTCAGGAGTTCAAGACCAGCCTGGCCAACATGGCCTGGCCAATATGAAACCTCCTCCTTACTAAAAATACAAAAATTAGCCAGGCATGGTGGCGGGCATCTGTAATCCCAGCTACTCGGGAGGCTGAGACAGGAGAAACGCTTGAACCTCGGAGGCAGATGCTGCAGTGAGCCAAGATCATGCCACTGCACGCCAGCCTGGGTGACAGAGTGAGACGCCGTCTCCAAAAAAAGGAAGGGATTGCCAGCAAGGAAACAAAGCACAATTGGGATGAAACCATTGCACTCAGAATGTAAAGCAGCCAGTAAGGGAATTGCTCACAGGGCACCAGGTGCTCACTCCAAGAGGCATCCTGGCCTTGTGGCAACAGCTTAATTCCAAATCCTCCCTGCTTGTGTTAATGGGGACTCCTAATACACTGCCTTTTCCTTAGCCTTAACCCACATAGGGAAATTACCTACCCTCTCTTAGAGTTTGTGGGACATGAAGAGATAAGAATTCAGGCTTCAGCCAAGTGACCAGTGTTATCTCCAGAGCCAGTCACACTGACTCCCCACCAAATGGTTAAATACATGAACCCATTCAACCCTGTTCTAGTTTGTGTGTGTGGTGTTTTTGTTTTGAGATGAGTTTTGCTCTTATTGCCCAGGCTAGAGTGCAATGATGCGACCTCAGCTCACTGCAACCTCCACCTACCAGGTTCAAGCAATTCTCCTGTCTCAGCCTCCTGAATAACTGGGATTACAGGTGCCCACCACCACACCCAGCTAATTTTTGGTATTTTTAGTAGAGATAGGGTTTCACCATGTTGGCCAGGCTGGTCTCGAACTCCTGACCGCTGGTGATCTGCCCACCTTGGCCTCCCAAAGTGCTGGTGTGCCCAGAGTTGGTTCCTTTCAGTGGGTTCTTGGTCTCGCTGACTTCAAGAATGAAGCCACGGATCTCCGTGGTGAGTGTTACAGCTCTTAAAGGTGGCACGGACCCAAAGAGTGAGCGGCAGCAAAATTTATTGTGAAGAGCAAAACAACAAAGCTTCCACACTGTGGAAGGGGGAGGCCAGCAGGTTGCTTCTGCTGGCAGGGGTGGCCAGCTTTTATTCCCTTATGTATCCCCACCCACATCCTGCTGATTGGTCCATTTTACAGAGTGCTGATTGGCCTATTTTACAGAGTGCTGAATGGTCCCTTTTACAGAGTGCTGATTGGTGCATTTACAATCCTTTAGCTAGACACAAAAAAGTTCTCCAAGTCCCTACTGGACCCAGGAAGTCCAGCCAGCTTCATCTCCCGCTGGGACTACAAGTGTGAGCCACTACGCCCAGCCATGTTCTAGTTCTTTAAAGAGTTTCATTGCAAAAAATAAAATGTGTTATGTATGACAAATATACAGTGCATGGCTGTATAATGGCACCCAATCTAATACAGCAGATATACTAGTGTTCCCACTAGAATAGATGAAAGTAAGGACTAATGGGGAGCTTGCAAACAAAGGAAGAAACTAGCAATAACCTACTAAAGTGTTGAAAAGCTATGTATGTGGTAGAGCCAACTTTGAATTCACGTTTCCTGGTTCCAAATCTAAATGCCTTTTTTTTTTTTTTTTTTTTTGCCTTGATATAAGACTTTTTCCTTTTTATTAATAACCTTTATAAAGATACAGTTTCACCAGACTCCAGTTCACCGGACTGGAATTCAGAGGAGAGATATAGCGATATAAATTGAAGATTAGGCAGTGGTATTCAAAAAGCCACATGATTGGATGCGATCACACAGAGCAGTAATTTTCATATCTTTGACCTCAACCCAAAATACAAAATACATTTTACATATTAACCGAATACATGTATATAATTTAAAAGTTTCCAGAAACAAATTTACCATTCCTACGTGTGATGCATGATTTCTTCTGTTTAAATTTTTCACTCCCAATTCTATTGATTTTTTTTAACCCAGTAACAGTTGTGGCCTACAGTTTGAAAATCATTGAAAATCACTGATCTAGGACTTTCACAAGTCTGAATTGCATAATTGCAGCAAAAGAGACTGAAAGGCTAGACATGTGGCACTGTAGAGATAAGAAGGAAACTGAGAAGAAGCAATCAGAGGTAAGAGGAGAACTGGAACAGAGGAGTCCTGATCAAGTGAAGAAAATGTTTCAAGAGAGAAGTGCCTAAAGGTGTCATTTGCACTGAGAGGCTGAGTCAGATGAGGATTGACCTCTGAACTGGCAGTGTAGAGATCACTGAGACCTTGGGAACGGAGCAATTAAGATAAAGTGGTAGGGTTAAAAGCCTGATTCTTGAGATAATAGATGGTGCCGACAAGTAAATACAAGCATTGTTCTCTTCCTGTAAAGGAGAGCAGGGAAATAGGATCATAGCAGGTAAGAGATGTGGGATTGAGGTTTTCTGTTTAAATATTTATATGCTAATACAAATGCTGTAGTAACTGGATGTACAAGAGAGTAACAACTGTAGGAAGGAAAATCTTGAGTAGATTGGAGGAGTCATCCTAAGATAAGGAAGAAACAAGAGAAAAGGAATGGCTGGCCACAGATACAGACAGCTTGGTAGATTTGTTGTTGAACATGAAACTGACCCAGTAGCCCCACAGACAGTTCTTTTGGCCAAACATAGAAAATGACCCTTCTTTTCTTTTTTTTTTTTGAGACGGAGTCTCGCTCTGTCGCCCGGCCTGGAGTGCAGTGGCGCGATCTCGGCTCACTGCAAGCTCCGCCTCCCGGGTTTACGCCATTCTCCTGCCTCAGCCTCCCGAGTAGCTGGGACTACAGGCGCCGGCCACCTCACCCGGCTAGTTTTTTCGTATTTTTTAGTAGAGACGGGGTTTCACCGTGTTAGCCAGGATGGTCTCGATCTCCTGACCTCGTGATCCGCCCGTCTCGGCCTCCCAAAGTGCTGGGATTACAGGCTTGAGCCACCGCGCCCGGCCGACCCTTCTTTTCTTAAAGCTCAAAACTTACATTTGTTTTATCTGAGTTCCTTTCTCGGGAAGGACCCCTGGCCTCTCAAAAAGTATCAAAGAACTGAAACTTACCAGATCACCACATTCAGACAATGAGATGCCAGACCTTTACTTTTATTTCCTTACCCCTGCGTAGTTCCTGTTTTCTAACACATTGTTATACTTCTTCCCTGCTATATAAACCCTAAATTTTAGTCAGTCAGGGAGATGGATTTGAGACTGACCTCCCCATCTCCTTGGCTGAAACACGTGATTAAACTCTTCTTCCTCAGCAGTGAGCTGCAACACTTAGAACCCCTGATGTTTCTGTAACGGATGCATGTGGAATTTCTCTACTGATTGTTGATAGTTTAATAAAATAAATGCTGAGCGTGAGGAGAGGGAGAGAGGTGCTGGTGGTTTGAGAAAGGAGAAGAGCATGTAACTATCATCCAGGAGCGTGCTACAGCCCAGCCAAACCCAGCCCTAGGACCTCCCACGTGGGTGACTGCTGTATATTTCTCTCGACTTCCATCCTTGCCTCCTTACAGTCTTTTTTTTTTTTTCTACACAATCACCAAAGTGACTTTTCAAAACCTAAGTCAGAGCATGTCAACCCCAATATTTTCCCAATTCAGAATAAAATCCAAAAGTGCTTGGCTCTAAAGTCCTGCATGATCTAGCCCCTACTTCTCATCGTCCTCTTACTTGCTTTGCTCTAGCCACCTGGCTTCCTTGCTGTTCCTTACTTTCCTCAAGAGTAGAACATTTCCTTCCATTTCCTCACTTCCTTTGTGGCTTCTTTAAATGTGACTTTCTCAGGTTGCCTTTGACCATTCTTTGTGAAACAGCACTCCTATCAATGTCACCTTTCCCTGCTTGGTTTTTGTTATTAGCACTTATTGCCATCTCTGGCAGAGATATTTATAGCAAATTAAAAATATCTATTTGCTACCAGCCCCCTTCATATAACCCTTGCAATTAGGTCAGGCCCTATAACCAATGGCCTGCTGCAGTGATCTACACCACATGTTGCAGTGGCGAAGTCACAGAGTGGACACAGCCTGAATCACTGAGTCACTGACTAGGTCAGCTGTCCTGGGAAGTTGCCTGGCTCAGTGAGTTTTCCATGGTGGAAAAATAAACTTTGTTGTGTTAAATCACTGAGCTTTGGGGATTCATTTGTTACCGCAGCATAATGTAATATCTGATACGGTCTAAATTATGTCCCTCCACCCCCAAAATTCATTTGTTGAAGTCCTAACTTCCAGATCTCAGAATGTGACTGCATTTTGAGATAGGGTCCTTAAAGAGGAGATTAAAAAAGGAGATCAGAGTGGGCCCTAATCCAATGACAGATGTCTTCAGAAGGAGAGGCGATTAGGTCGGGTGCAGTGGCTCATCCCTGTAATCCCAGCACTTTAAAGAGGCCGAGGTAGATGGATCACGAGGTCAAGAGTTCGAGACCAGCCTAACCAATATGATGAAACCCCATCTCTACCAAAAATACAAAAATTAGCCAGGTGTGGTGGAGTACACCTGTAATCCCAGCTACTCAGGAGGCTGAAGCAGGAGAATCACTTGAACCTGGGAGGCGGAGGTTGCAGTGAGTCAAGATAGCACCTTTGCCCTCCAGCCTGAGCGGCAGAGCAAGGCTCCATCTCAAAAACAACAACCAACAACAACAAAAAAAAAACCGGAGATTAGGACGCAAACACACACAGAGGAAAGACTATGAGAGCACACAAGGAGAAGACGGTCATCTGCAAGGCAAGGCGGCTTCGGAAGAAACCAGCTCTTCTGACACCTTGATCTTAGAGTTACAGCCTCCAAAAATGTGAGTAAATTAATTTGTCTCTGAAGCCACTCAGTCTGTGATACTTTGTTACGGCAGTCCTACAAATGAATGCAGAATCCTAACACCATCTGGCATATTTGTTTTGTTTATTTCCTCTAGAATGTAAGTGTGTGATGAAAGCAAGGATGTTTAGTTCCAACACTGTATCCACAGTATTTAATTGAGCCTGACACCTACCAGAGGCTCAATCAATATCTATTAAATGACTGAATACTGTATTTTAATGAAAAAGTTCAAAGAAAATCTTTCTGGGGCTGTATTCATTTTGCTAACTTTCTCTAATAAATTTTTAGACTCCTCTGCATTGAACTTTATTTTCATTTATAATTTTGCAAGTGTGCTTTTCTTTCTTAAGGTAAGGTTGATGTGAATTTGGTTGAAATATTTCAGGACAACTGCAATTTTATTCAATTTCCAGTATTCACTTTTTTCCTAATTTCCATTTCCTCCTTTATTTTGGTTTTCTGACGTCTTTTCTCGTTTTAGATTATAGTTTTTCTCTCTTGGTAACATGGACATTTCCATATTCAATCCTTTCTGGAACAAAGAATATAGCAGTATAAATATTTTGGTAATGACAGCTTTGATGGTGCTCTCAACAACTTAATAGGTACTACTTTATTTTATTTTATTTTATTTTATTTTGAGATGGAGCCTCGCTCTGTCGCCCAGGATAGAGTGCAGTGGCGCAATCTCGGCTCACTGCAAGCTCCACCTCCCGGGTTCATGCCATTCTCCTGCCTCAGCCTCCCAAGTAGCTGGGACTACAGGCGCCCGCCACTACGCCTGGCTAATTTTTTGTATTTTTTAGTAGAGACAGGGTTTCACCATGTTAGTCAGGATGGTCTCCATCTCCTGACCTCGTGATCTGCCCGCCGCGGCCTCCCAAAGTGCTGGGATTACAGGCGTGAGCCACCGCACCCGGCTGGAAAAGAGTAACTTTATAATGGAGAGACCTGACAAACTCCTCAGCCAGGTAGTGAAGGTCAACATCAGCAGGCATAAATCATGTTGCTAGTGTGTTCACTTGATACCATTAGTGAGAATGACACTTCAGTAGTCTTCCTCTCAAAACCCACAACCCCAGTGTAACCATGAGGAAAACATTAGACACTGTCCATTGAGGCACATTCTACACAATAGCTGACCAGTACTTCTCAACACTGTCAAGGTTATCGAAAAGAAAGAAAGTCTGAGAAACTGTCACAGCCAAGAGTACGGGGACATGCTGACAGATACCATGTGGTACCCTGGATGGGGTCCTGAAACAGAAAAAGGAAAGCTGAGGGAATCTGAAGAAAGCATGGACTTTAAATAATGTCTCATTATTGGTTCATTAATTGTAACAAGTATACCATAGTAACGTAAGATGTTCATAGGGGAGAGTGGGTGTGAGATGTATGGGAGCTCAACTATCTTTGCAAAGAGCAAGACTCCGTCTCAAAAAAATAAATAAAAAAAAATAAAATAAAGTTACTCTTCCCCATTTCCAGACTGTACTCCTTGGAAGAAAGTCATTATGCATAGCCCACACCTAAGGCTTGAGGCGTTTCTCCTCCTCCTCCTTGGAAGTGGAGTATCTACAGAATTCTTCTGTGTGGAGAATACGGCCCTTCTCCCTTATTTATTAATCTATTTATTTATATCAGTATAGAATCATGGATATTTATTTTATACTGAGTTATAAACCAATACTACTGTATTTTGTTGCTCAAATTGTTTTAGATTTAGCCATTGAGAATACTTTCATTTGGTTCCTGTGTCCCCCTGGCACACCCCATCGTTCTTGTAACTTTTTGCTATCTTGGGGTTTTTTTTCAGTACTTCTTTACTCTTTGGCACTTTAAGACATATTTTTTTGGCCGCGCGCGGTGGCTCATGCCTGTAATCCCAACACTTTAGGAGGCCAAGGCGGGCAGATCACCTGAGGTCAGGAGTTCAAGACCAGCCTGGACAACATGTTGAAACCCTGTCTGTACTAAAAATACAAAAAAACTAGCCAGGCATGGTGGCGGATGCCTGAAATCCCAGCTACTCGGGAGGCTGAGGCAGGAGAATTGCTTGAACCCAGGAGGTGGAGGTTGCGGTGAGACAAGTTCACGCCATTGCACTCCAGCCTGGGCAACAAGAGTGAGACTCCATCTCAAAAAAGAAAAAAAAAAAAAAAAGTCCTGCCCCAGTTCCACAAGCAGGCATCTCTCCAAGGAGCCGTGTGCCCTCTTTAGAGAATGGTATTAGAAAGTAAGATATGGGCACTACCTGTGCTCATTGCTGCTAGGATATGGTTGTGTCTAGGTCCTCTCAGCTGACATCACAACGAAATATATTCACATAATAAAACATGATTTACCAGTACAAAGAAATGAGCTAACAGTAAAAGATTAGCCTACTATTTGTCTGTATCTTTCTACTTCAGGTGTTTCTTACAGGCAGCAAGGTACCAGATTTTATTTTTTTAATCCTATCTGTAATTGTTTCTTTTTATTAAAGACTAAAGTCTATTAGTATTTATTCTATCCTTTATCAACCTTTTCTCCCCTCAAGGTCTTTGTTTTATAAGTAATTCTATTGATATTAGTTGTGGTAAAGTAGAACTGAATATCATTAAATACTAAAGATATGATTATAATTTTAAAATACTATATAGACTAAAACCTCAACCTTATTCTTTTTTTTTTTCTATTCTATGCATTTAATAAAATGTTTCATTTCTTTCTTGGGCAAATTGGATATGAGTTTTTGGGCTGATTTAGTGTTCCTACATTCTCTTCATTAGGATTTTGTTCTTTACATTTTCCTTCTATCTCAACAAACCTTAAATACTCTTTTGGAATCAAATCATCTTCTGTAGCAGATATTGTAGATCATTAGCTCAATCTTTTTTTCCAAACTTGTTCTCCCTTGATTGAAACTGCTATAATGGAAAGGCTACCCTTTTAACAGATTCTGATCAATGAAGTATAGGCTGAAGTCTCTCAGCAGGGCACCCATTCCTAAATAAAGAGAATAAAGTTTGACTAGGAAAAAGTCCTTCAGAATATACAGTTGTCCCTTGGTATCTGTCAGCAATTGGCTCCAGGATCCCCTACAGATACCAAAATCCACAGATGCTTAAGTCTCTTATATAAAATGGTATAGTATTTGCACAACCTACAAACATCCTCCTGTATAACTTAAATCTTCTCTAGATTACATATAATACCTCATACAGCATAAGTGCTATGTAAATAGTTGTTATACTGTGTTGTTTAGGGAATAATGACAAGAAAATTCTATACATGTTCAGTACAGATGCAACCATCTATTTTTTCGAATATTTTCAATCCTTGGTTGAATCCATGAACATGGAACCCATGGATACAGATATGATTTGGCTCTGTGTCCCCACCCAAATCTTATCTAGTAGCTCCCATAATTCCCATGTGTTGTTGGAGGTACCTTGTAGGAGATAACTGAATCATGGGGGCAGGTCTTTCCCTTGCTGTTCTCATGATAGTAAGTTTCACAAGATCTGATGGTTTAAAAATGGGAGTTTTGGCCAGGTGTGGTAGCTCACGCCTATAATCCCAGCACTTTGGGAGGCCAAGGTGGGGAGATCACTTGAGGTCAGGAGTTTGAGACCAGCCTGGCCAACATGGGAAAACCTGGTCTTTACTAAAAGTACAAAAAAGTTAGCCAGGCATGGTGGCACATGCCTGTAGTCCCAGATACTCGAGGGGCTGAGGCGGGAGAATCACTTGAATCTTGGAGGGGGAGGTTGCAGTGAGCTGAGATTGTGCCGCCACACTCTAACCTGGGTGACAGAGTAAGACTCCATCTCAAAAATAATAATAATAAATGAATAAAAATGGGCATTTCCCTGCACAAACTCTTCTTCTCTTGTCTGCTGCCATATGAGAGGTGGCTTTCACCTTCCATCATGATTGTGAGGCCTCCCCAACCACGTGAAACTGTAAGTCCAATAAACCTCTTTCTTTTGTAAATTGCCCAGTCTTGGGTATGTCTTTATCAGCAGCGTGAAAACAGACTAATACAGATACGAAGGGCCGGCTATATATATTTTTTCTCCTAGGCCTCTCTCCCATCACCTCCCTTACCACTTTCCTAGCTAATTTTCATTACTCTTTCAGAAGTTTCAACTTCAAGAGTCCTGTACTAGGTCAGGTGCCTGTCTTGCATACTTGCATAGCTCCACATACTTCCCCTTTATAATATTTATCAAAATTATAATTATATAATGACACACTTAGTTGTTTAAAGCCTGCCTATATTGCAATGTAAACTCCACCTGTCTAATTTACTACTATATTCCAAACACTAATTACAGTCCCGTGCACCTGGGAAGCACTCCATAAACATCTGAATGAATAAATTTGCAAAAGATTACCAAATAAAGCGTAGTTACCAAGTATATATAAGTTAAGCAATACTTCCAGTCTTATCCTTAGGCCCCACCCATGCTAATCGGTCATATTCTTACTTCCTTGCTGTGTACAAAATTCTCAAACATTTGAGAAAAGTCAACAGTATAAAAGAAAGAAATTATGACTGACAAAGAATCCAAGAGAATGAATTGGAAAAAATTCAACTAAAATAAAACATCTGTTTCTAGGAATAAGGCTGAATAGGTTAATTGGGCCACTCCTCAAACTGAAAATGCTGGATAAAAAAATTTAAAAGTATGTATGCTTAAAGAATCAAAGAACTGGGACAACTCTCAAGAATCACTGGGATAAAATCTAAGTGAAAGTATGCATCCAAAATGTTAGAGCACTGAAATCCTGTGTCCTATGTGCATGTGACAAACCAAGTAGTGTGATTTTGATTCCCATGGCTTCCCAAAGCCAGGGAGACACAAGTCAAAGCTCAATGTCACCTAAGGGAGACCCTCTTCTCCCCAAAACTGGGATCCCACTCTACCTCCCAACCCCCAAGTCTGCAAAAGAAGGGTACTCTGAGGCTGGTAGAAAGGGAACTTGAGGAGTGGAGGAGGATATGAGAAATTATAAACAAAAGCCAGTCCCCAGGGGACTAAATGGGGGAGGGAAAAGGGGGAAGGGGGAGGGGGAAGGGAAAGGGAAGGAAGGGGGAAAGAGAAAGAAAGGAGGAGTTAGGTAAGAGTGTGTCCTTGTTCAGGGAAAACACATACTAGAAATACAGATGGATGGGCATGATGTCTGCATCTTACTCTCAAACGGTTCAGAAAAAGGCTAATGGTAATTGCTAAACACGTGTTGACAGAGAGTGCAAATATGGTGAAATATTAGTAGCTGGGAACCAAGAAAGTTCTTTTTCTACACTTATAACTTTTCTATAAAGTTGAAAGTATTTCAAAATAAATTATAAGAATACTAAATTAAGACAAAAGTCAAATGATTATGTGAAAAATGTCTTCAAGAATAATAATTCTCAATATATTAATTATATGATTAGTAGCCTTAATAGGGACAGTCTTAATCTGATGATAAGATCCAGGTATATTTTTCCTATGACATTAATAAACAAGAAAAGTAACGGGAAAACAAAAACCCATGAGCTTCACAATAAAAAGAAATTAAAAAGCAAAATAAACTATGGCATAATTTTAGGCAAATGAAGGAATTTAAGGGGAATCAGTTTTATCTCTCTGTTTAGAAAATGAACCTTTGCCTATCACAGGTTTAGTGATCTTGGATTACAGAAAAGATATCATACTCTCATACTAATTAGATCTTCAGTAAATATTTCTAAAAATATAATATTTTAACTTTATTAGTGTCAGATTTTAAGTCAATTCTAAAAACAAGGCAGAAAAGGCTATAATTTAATAGAATGTAATATGCTTTAGGGCTAACAGATACTACTTAAAGTGGATAGATCACTAAAAAGACTTAGCACATTCTTTTTTTCTTTTTTCTTTTTTTTTTGAGATGGAGTCTTCTTATGATCTCAGCTCACTGCAACCTCCACCTCCTGGGTTCAAGCAATTCTCCTGCCTCAGCCTCCCAAGTAGCTGGGATTACAGGTGCACACCACCACGCTTGGCTAATTTTTTATATTTTTAGTAGAGATGGGGTTTCATCATGCTGGCCAGGCTGGTCTTGAACTCCTGACCTTGTGATCCACCCACCTCGGCCTCCCAAAGTGCTGGGATTACAGGCGTGAGCCACGGCGCCTGGCTCTTTTTTTTTTTTTAGATGGAGTCCCGCTCTGTTGCCCAGGCTAGAGGGCAGTGGCATGATCTTGGCTCACTGCAATCTCCGCCTTCCGGGTTCAAGCGATTCTCCTGCCTCAGCCTCCTGAGTAGCTGGAATTACAGGCACCCACCACCACGCCTGGCTAATTTTTGTATTTCTAGTAGAGACGGTGTTTCACCACATTGGCCAGGCTGGTCTTGAACGCCTGACCTCAGGGGATCTACCTGCCTCTGCCTCCCAAAGTGCTGGGATTATGGGCGTGAGCCACCACACCCAGCCGAGACTCAGTACATTCTTAAAAACATTTTCATTCATTCAACAAATATTTTTTGAGGGCTTAAGCACAATGCCTGGTGATGGCTTGGGAACAAGGATGGATAGATGGGCAGGAGAGCAATTCCTGCTCTCATGGACTTGCCATCTTGTGCGACTCAAAGGCTCACACAATTAAACCTGTT
Organism: Theropithecus gelada; assembly: GCF_003255815.1. NCBI lineage: Eukaryota > Metazoa > Chordata > Mammalia > Primates > Cercopithecidae > Theropithecus > Theropithecus gelada. Next base: position 43,361,183 of record NC_037677.1, read on the forward strand.
GTGGATTTCCTTTCAGGGAAGGAAAATGGTATCAAGAGGAAGGGCACTGACCTAGATAGGAATATATCCTAGCAGGCTTCCTTCAGGAAGTAATGATGGATTTAACATCTGAAAGAAGAGTGGGTGTTAACAAGAGAAAACAGGCTGGAAAAGCTAAAAGAAAGTGAATCTAGGCAAATCCCAGGAAACCTAGGGACATAGTGCAAGATGAGGCTGGAGAAGTAAGAATGGGCTACACCAAAGAAGCCTTACTAGGAAGAGGAAAGTTTAAAGATTTGGCTCTGCCATAGACTGAATGTTTATGTCTTCCTAAAATTCACTGAATTCATTAGGGTGAAATCTAATTCCCAGTGTGATGGTATTTTGAGATGGGGCCTTAGGGAAGTGATTAGGTAATCACAGCAGAGCCTTCATTAATGGGATTAGAGCCCTTATAAAAGAGACCCAAGAGGGAGGCCCCTTGTGCCTTCCACCACGTGGACACAATGAAAATATGGTCACCGATGAAGAAGTAGGCCCTCACCAGACAACAGATCTGCTAGTGCCTTGATACTGGACTTCCCAATCTCCAGAACTGTAAGAAATACATTTCTGTAGTTTTTATAGCATTCTGTTATAGCAGGCCAAACAGAGTAACACAGAGTCTATCCTAAGAACAAAGGAAGTCACTGAAATATTTCAAACACTGATGTGCTCAAAGTTTTGTTTCTGTAAGCTCACTCTGGCTAAGTATAGAAACAGGCTGTAAAGGGCATAGAAGTAATTCAGGGAGCCTAGTTAGGAACCTATTGCAATAGCTCAGGTAAAAGCTGTGGTAACATGGACTAGTCTAACTGCAGTAAAGTAGGGAATTTGAAATAACTGACTTATGGACTGAATGTATGTGTCCCCCCTCCCCCAAATTCCTATGTTGAGGCCCTAACCCGTGTGTGGCTGTATTTGGAGTAAGAAAGTAATTAAGGCTAAAGAGGTCATGAGAGTAGAGCCCTAATCGAATAGGACTGATATCCTTATAAGAAAGAACACTGAAGAGCTTGCTCTCTCCCCACTGCCCCCACCCTGCTGCACATCCTCTTGTAATTACACTGCCTTATTTAGAGAATGAGAGGGGAAAAAAGTCTGTACATGTTCAACATAGATGCAAATATATCCTTTTTTAACGGAAATATTTTTATCCCCAGTTGGTTGAATCTATGGATGTGGAACCCTTAGATATGGAGGACCAACTATATTTTGTTGTGGCAGCCTGAGCAGATAAATACAGATTTTGGTACCAAAAAGTGTGGTATTTCTTAACAAATACCTAAAAATATGGAAGTGGCTTTGGAACTGGGTAATGGTGAGAGGCTGGAGTAGTTTTAACATGCATGCTAAAAAAAGATAGTCTATAGTGTCCTGAAGGACTGTTGATAGCTGTGGTCCAACAGGTGATTGGATTAAAGGTAACTCTTACAAGGACTCAGAAAGAAAAGAGGAGAGCCAGAGAGAAAGCCTCTGTATTCTTACAGAATATATATATCATCATCAACAGAATGTTCATGGGCATGATGGACTTTAAAGGCCCGATCTGGTGAAGTCTTAGGTAGAAATGCAGAACAGGTTAATAGAAACAAAGGAGATTCCTGTTATAAAATGGAAATAACTTAGCTGAGTTGTGTTCTAGTGTTTTGTGGAAGGCGGAAATTGTGAGCAATGAAACTGGATCTAAATTTAGCTAAAGAGATTTCTAAGCAAAATATTGAAGGAGCAACTTGGTTTCTCTACCACTTAAAATGCAAGAAGATAAACTGAAGGAATTTTAAGCAGAAACTAGAACTTGAAGATATAGAAAATTCTCAGCCTATCCACATTTCAAAGAAATCAGAAAGCTTGTTTTGAAGAGAACATTAAAGGTGTGGCTGAACAACCATTTGATAACATTAGTGTGGGTATGAACCACAGATTTAATCAGCCACCTGAGCAGAAGCCAAGAATAGAGATGGGATTGTACCAACAGAGATACTGCCAGCTGGGACTAAAGGGGACAGGAAAATCAGAATGGAATGAAAGAAAGCTATAGGACTTCTCAGATTCTACAGAAACAGACAACAGAGCTATCTGGCTATGAGCATGAGCTACCCTTTTAAAAAGTGAAGAATGGCCCCAAAAGTGATTCAAATATTGTCCGCGAACCACAGCCTGCCACTGTCACCACAGGCCTAAGAGGCAGGGCTAGTTCCTCCTCCATTTCAAAGGATGAGGCCTTTTCATTCATGGGAGGCCAGGATCCTACTGACCAGTGTCTCAGGGACAAGGCTGAGGCCCAGTGCCATAAGGGTGACAATGCCACCCAAGTGGGCCTGGAGAGCATTGCATCAAACCAAAAAGAATAATTCTACAGCCTTAAGAGCTAATGGGATTTGCCTTGCCAGGTTTGGGGACTTGCTTGGGACTTGTCATCCTTTTTTTCTTTCTTTTTTCTCCTTTCTGAGATGGAATGTCTTTCCTATGCCCATCTCATCATTGTGTTTTGGAAGAGCATACTGTCTGGTTTCACAGGTTCACAGCTGGAGAGGAATTTTGCCTCAGACTGAATGGTACCAAAAGTCTTGGCCATACCTGATTTATGCTTAAATTAGGCTTTGGATTTTAGACTTTAGAGTTGATATTTAAACAAGTTAAGGCTTTTAGTGTTCTTGGGATAGAATGGAATATATCTACATGTGACAAGAACATAGATTTTGGCAGGCCACGGCCAGTATGTTATAGACTGAATGCATGTACTCCCCACTTCAAAATTCCCATTTTGAGGCCCTAACCCCCAGTGTGGCTACATTTGGATTAAGACAGCAATTAAGATTAAATTAGGTAATAAGGGTGGGGCCCTGATCTGACAAGACTAGTGTCCTTTTAAGAAGAGACACCAGATAGCACTCATGCTCTTCTCCCACCCACAACCCGCTTTGTGTGTACACAATGAGAAAAGGCCATGTGAGGACATAGCAAGAAGGCAGCTATCTGCAAGCCAGGAAGAGAGCCTTCACCAGAAACTGACCCTGTTGGACCTTGATCTGAGACTTCTAGCTTATAGAACTCTCAGAAAAATTTCTGTAGGTTGTGTTATTTTGTTATGGCAGCCTGAACACAGTAATACACTGATAAAAATTAGGAAGTATTGGGGCAATGTGTTGTTAAGCTAATTCCTCATTTTTAATAGTAGAGTAGAATAAAATAATGTCTAAAATATACTGGCTAGTGTTATGATGGTAACAACTAGAAAAACTAAAATTGATTATTAGAAGAAATTGGAGGGGGGTGTCAATGATAAAATTTTACTTTTTAACCCTTAGTTTTACTAAAACCATGTATATTAGTTTTATCAACCATTTCAAAAGTTAAGACACTTAAAATATCATGACTTCATTCCTTAAATTTCAGTCATTGTTTTACTTTTATAATTTTTGCTATATTAATCCTTGCCAATTTTAAACCGTTTTTAACCTAAATCAATTGATTTTACATTATTTTCAACTTAAATGGCTTATACTTATATTTTCCAATACATTAAACGTATATAATTATTACAAATGTTCACCCATGTAATACCTAAAATTATCTCACGTTCCAGGAGTGGTAGAAGGCTTACACTTTGAAAAACATGACTAGATGCAAAATTTGATTATTTGTCTTGATGGCTTAAAAACGTTAAACAGGCTGGGCATGGTGGCTCATGCCTGTAATCCCAGCACTTCGGGAGGCCAAGGCAGGTGGATCACGGGGTCAAGAGATTGAGACCATCCTGGCCAACATGGTGAGACCCCAACTCTAATAAAAATACAAAAATTAGCTGCGCGTGGTGGTGCGTGCCTGTAGTCCTAGCTACTCGGAAGGCTGGCAGGAGAATCACTTGAACCAGAGGCAGAGGTTGCAGTGAGCCAAGATCACACCACTGCACTCCAGCCTGGTGACAGAGTGAGACTCTGTCTGAAAAAAAAAAAAAATAGAAAAGAAAAACCTAATAACATATATGAGAAAATGAATTCCTGTCTTTTAAAAAATAATTCTCTCTACAAGTTACACGTACACTGATAGAATTTTAAGAACATCTGAGTATTTGGATTTTCCCATTTTAGAATGATTACATTAAATATAACCTGAAAATATTTCACATAGCCAGAAGTTAAAAATTTTAAACTTTTAGTGCTGTGAAACTAAATGCTGTTTTTAAAAAATCCAGAACTGAACTTCGTCATATAAAATGGGCTTAGCTAAATAAAACAACATAAATGCCTTTTTAAAAAAATCATGGGCCAGGTGCAGTGGCTCACGGCTATAATCCCCACTTTGGGAGGCCGAGGTAGGCAGATCACTTGAGGTTAGGAGTTCAAGACTGGCCTGGCTAACATGGTGAAACCCCATCTCTACTAAAAATACAAAAATTAACTAGGCATGGTGGTGGGCACCTGTAATCCCAGCTACTCAGGAGGCTGTAGCAGGAGAATAGCATGAACCCAGGAGGTAGAGGTTGCAGTGAGCCAAGATCACGCCACTGTACCCAGCCTGGGTGACAGAGCAAGACACCATCTCAAAAAAAAAAAAAACATGGTTAAAAAAAATGTTTAACCAGTACCTACATGCAACCCACTCTGCTATACTGGAAATGCAAAGACAGATACAATGTCTCTAAAATTTGGAATGTGTCTGTATAAGAATTTACAGCATAAATAAATGCCCCTCAATATAATGATATAACTTACTGAATTAAAATAGTTCAGCTCTCAGTTATTTAAGACTAGTAAAAAGACTTAACTTTCACCACAATCTTTAGTAAAACTTAGAATGAGACTTACTTCTACTTATAGTCTTGGTTTAAAAAGCAGAGTACACTACATCAAGTATGCCCTAAGCATTCATATTTGTTTGCAGAATAAATATGCTATGGTCCACTTCTCAGCAGTCTATCTCTGTAATGCAGTTCTAATATTTTAAGTGTCTAAAACACATGATACGTGAGGAAATACTGAATTATTCATAACACAAATGAAAGTATTTTTCATCTACTTATATCCAGCCTTCTTAAAAAGCATGCCTTCAATCCCAATTTGCATAGCTCCTCTGCTAACTTTTAGCCATTCTCTCTTATAAATTTACTGCCCTCTTTGTCTGAAAGCATCTGTCTCCATCAACATTTCATTTCTTACAGGAGCAGGGGCAGTGAGCTCTCCCGTTCATTCAACCTTAAGTGGAGGAAGAGGCCCCTCACAGCTCCTAAGTTAGCCTTCTGGTACTCTTAGCAGAGTCTGCTACCCCAGGGCTGCAGAGTCTACCTGGGTTGGGTGCTAGTTGTTCACCAGGGTTCGGCATCAGTCTGAACTGAGCTTCTATACAGCAAGTGGCCTCCCAAATGCCTTAATGGTTTCTGGTTACACCTGGGGAACAGGATCCTTAATCCCCTAAAAGAATACTTTCATACTGATAGTTATTTCATCCACGTAAAATAAATCACTCATTTAATTAAATGATTTTATAAAAGAAAAATTATTTATAAAAGAAAAACTATTATAAATAAATAATAAAACTCATAATGAAATTGAATATTTATTTGAATTTCTCCTGGTAATAGCTCTCAACAAATAAGAAAAATCAAGCTGTGAGATTTTGTTTTAAATGTAGCCGTTTTTCAAAAGGTAAAAAGTTGGCTTCTATATTTAATGGCAAGTGGGACATCTTCTATTTTAAAATTAACATTCAAAAAGTAGTAAAATATACACTATCATGAACGTTATGTGTTTTCTAGAATGGATACATGTCTGAATGCTAATCTGAATGTGGAAGAAATATATATCTGTTAAAAATCACACTGGAAAAATGTTCTTTTTTAAAAAAGTAGCTTGAAGTAAAAAGGAACTTGCTTAAAAACCCAGTAAACTTTCACGTATGGGAATTTTTTAAAATCTCCACCCATCCCACCTCTGAAAAAAAAAAGAAGAAGAAGAAGAAGAAAAGAAAGAAAAAGAAAAAAACCATATGGTCAATTTGAGTAGAGCCATTCATTACATGACTGCTCATTCTGTACAATGTGGAAGGCTGGTTATTTAGGAAATATTTCGTTTCCTAAAGTGCATCTTTTGAAGATTTGTCTAGTAAAACTGCAATATCATATATAAAACACTTAACACAAGACATGCAATAACAAAGCTAAATCATTCCACTGTAAAGTTTTTAAAACTACTTTTAAAACTTTTGTTTCACCAAGAAATAAAGATGTAAAATACAGTAGCATTCTTGTTCTCCAACAGTATGCATTGTATGCTTTTGTTATTTGGCAAATCTTTTAGAGTCGAACAAAAATAATAGTCTAAACAGTATTTCTTCTGTCATTATAATACGATTCCCAGGCAGAACAGTAAGATGTAGAGGAAGAGTTAGATTTTTGGAAGTTTTGGTGCATTAACCACAGGATTTGCCTCGTGCAAGTATCTCCTCCCTGCACTCTTGTAATCATAGGTACAGCCATGAGTTTCTGCATAACGATGAGATGCACAGAAGTTGTTTCCACATCTAAAGCACAAAAAAAGTTTACGTGAATAGTTGTATTTCTATGAAAGGCTCATCTCTCTGGGAGAGAAGAGCTTGACTTCAGGTAGTCCAACAGGGGCCCTTTGGTTCTTTTTAGCAATTTCACTGCTGACATGTCCCTTTCATTCGTAAACAAACATAAATACCCCCTAAAAAGAACAAGTTAATTGTCTATGAATATGACAATTTATGATAAAGAAGTCATCATAGAATGAAACAGGGTAGGCCAGGTGCGGTGGCTCATGCCTGTAATCCCAGCACTTTGGAAAGCCGAGGCGGGTGGATCTCGAGGCCATCCTGACCAACATGGTGAAAACCCATCTCTACTAAAAATACAAAAATTAGCTGGGCGTGCTGGCATGTACCTGTAGTCCAGCTACTTGGGAGGCTGAGGCAAGAGAATTGCTTGAACCTAGGAGGTGGAGGTTGCAGTGAGCCAAGATCATGCCACTGCACTCCAGCCTGGTGACAGAGCAAGACTCAGTCTCAAAAAGAAGAAGAAGAAGAAAAAAAAATGAAACAGGGTGTAGAACTCTATCAGTAGTAAAACTGCAAAAAGCCGATAAATATGCCCATCATTTCTCTTATACCTAGTAAACCTCAAAGAATTCTGAATTTCTGAGAAATTCAGTCTCATGATAAAATTAAAATAGTAAAATCTAACTATGCCATGAAAGAATTTTTTAAAAAAATATCTCTAGTAGCAAGATAAGTTGTTTTCATTTGAACAGAATACACTCTAAAAAGCAGGGATTGGGCTGAGTGTGGTGGCGGCTCACACCTGAAATTCCAGCACTTTGGGAGGCCAAGGTGAGAAGATCAGTTGAGGCCAGGAGTTTGAGACCAGCCTAGGCAATATAGTGAGATCTGTCTCTACAAAACATTTAAAAAATTAACCAGGCATGATGGCACATGCCTATAGTCCTAGCTATTAGGGAGGCTGAGGCAGGGGGATCGCTTGAGCCCAAGACATCAAGGCTCCAGTGAGCTATGATCGCAGTACTGAAAAAAAAAAAAAAAACAGGCCGCAGCAGCAGTTATTTTCAAGCCTAGCCTCAATCTAAGGGCTGACATCCAAGATGACATATCATCCTTGGAGGATATCCATCAATACTAATGAAATAAATAATTACGGTAACAAAAATTTCATAATTTTTGGAAATATATTATTCATCTATTTTATATTAACTTTTACTTTTTTTGTTAATTTTTAATAGAATATTCAGGGAGGGGTTCTTTCAAGGTGCTGTTCAAACAAAATCCAAGCAGGTTCATCATAAGACAAAAAAGGTACACTCTCAGATTAGTTTAAATCTCCTAACTTAAAGGACAAGGAAGGATCTGTTTTTATCTTTTGGAAACTCACGAGCTATCTACTTGTTCTTTACTTCAGCCAATTAGAAGTTCAACTGAATATAGCTATTTGAACATCATCTTAATGATATTATAAATAAGCAATTTAAATATTTTATTTTGCCTAATCCCCAAGCTGGGTTATCACAGAGAAAGCATCTCAGCTTCTCCAGCTGGCCAACCTGCCTGCATTCGTAGCTACTAGCCAGTCCTGTTTTCTTTCCACAAAGAAAACAATGATTTGTTTTTTTCTTCTTTGCCTGAAGAGGGGCTTTCACAGGTGGGAGGTGATGAGTAGTACATTCTCCTGTTTAGAGAAAGGACACCTTGATTAACACAGGCATAAAATCCTAAACATGAAACTATTAAGCAAAACACAAAACATAGTCCTATCAAAGTAAATATCTATGCCATAAAAATTAATTTGTGCTATTTTTATATCTAAAATTATTTATAAAATCTACAGGTCAAGTTGCAGTGGAACTATTTTTTTTAAGATGTGGTAGGTTTCCACTGATTAGCATTTATATTTTTAGAACTTCTTATACACACCACTTTTCTGATTATTTCTAATGGTAATCAGTTTATATAAAGTATACCAAATTTTGACAGAGAATAAAGAAAAATGTCTGCTTCAAAATCATATTTGATGAAACCTCTGAGAACATGATTGCAATACAAATATTCTGTTTGTTCACACCAAAAAGGAGTACCAGAGTATCATGAAACATGCCTTTTAGTCCTATTACACCACAGACAGTAAGTTCATCAAACCACGAGCAAGTCATTTATTCTTTCAAAACTTCAATATGTTTATTTTTAACATAATAGAACATGTATTTTTCTCTCTAGATTAATAAGCACTTTAAGGTCAGTTCAGTCCACATATGTAAAAAGCACTCTGAAAGTTTTAAGCATGTTATAATTACATAAAATGTCATATTAATAATACTAACACAGTACACAGATCAATTTCACAGTACTACTAGTTTTCCAAAAATATTTACTGAATTCTGTACTACTGTATCAACTTTGAGTTTTTACCTTAAAAATAAGAGTGCATCTGTTATTACATAAGAAAGAATTAAATCTGGTTTGTTTTTTGTTTTTTTTTTTGGGACAGTTTCGCTCTGTTGCCCAGGCTGGAGTGCAGTGGCACGATCTCGGCTCACTGCAAGCTCCGCCTCCCAGGTTCAAGTGATTCTTCTGCCTCAGCCTCCCGAGTAGCTGGGACTACAGGCATGCGCCGCCATGCCCAGCTAATTTTTTTGTATTTTTAGTAGAGATGGGGTTTTACCATCTTGGTCTGTCTGTTCTGCTCTTGAACTCCTGACCTCATGATCCGACAATCTCGGCCTCCCAAAGTGCTGGGATTACAGGTGTGAGCCACCGTGCCAGGCCAAATCAATTTCTTTAATTACTAAGTGAAATGTCTTTTAGAACTGATCAAAATGCCAACAAACCCCAGTCATAAGCAGAGAGACTCAAAGTTCCTGCCCATAGTTGATAAAGTAACAGTATAAGTACACATGTGCTTGGTGTCACTCAAAGGCTAAGAAGCAAGAGGCAAAGAAAAATGCAAGAACAAGTGGAAGGAGTGAGGAACAACTGGTAGTGTCAATAGTGCTGGGACCTTTTCTCCACTCCTGAAAAAGGTTTGGGAGGCCTAAGCTTGGTATTTATTTGGCAGCTAAAAGTCTGAAATTTCTTAAAGGCTTCAAAAAATTGGATTTACAATTAATTGGTTCTATGTCTTTTGTCACAACAGAGATTAGGTAATTTACACAAGCCCAGCAAAATTAAATCTTCTTTATTACCAGTCTAAAATACATTCCCAGATCTTGCCAAAACTAGAAACAAAATTTGAAACAACTGGAGTGACTCCTAATAGTGCCTGGGTACCAACTCAGTTAATAAACATTTTCTTTCTCAAGTGCACTTAGAGATACCAAGAACATCTCACAAAGGTGATGGTGTAATTCCATTATTTAAAATATTTTTTAAAAGATATTTACTTGCACTTGCACAGAACACCAAAGAAGGGCATATATTACATGATGCCCAATGGAAGTTTATCTACTCGAAACTATCTTTAAAATTCAGGCTTGGGATATTCTTCCTTAAACAATGGTGAAGAATCTCTGATAATAATTTAATTCACTGTAGTCACACTTTCTTTTTTTTGATAATAATTTAATTCACTGTAGTCACACTTTCATTATTTTTCTTTTCTTAGGGGATACTTAACTCAGTATTCTCCACACTTTTTTTCATTCAAGAACTCTTGTGAGGCCAGGCATGGTGGCTCACACCTGTAATCCTAGCACTTTGGGAGGCCAAGGTTGGCAAATCACCTGAGGTCAGGAGTTCGAGACCAGTCAGGCCAACATGGTAAAACCCCGTCTCTACTAAAAATACAAAAGTTAGCTGGGCATGGTAGCACGTGTCTGTAGTCCCAGCTACTCAGGAGGCTGAGGCAGAAGAATCGCTTCAACCCGTGAGGAAGAGGTTGCAGCGAGCCGAGATCGTGCCACTGCACTTCAGCCTAACCAGGCAACAGAGCGAGACTCTGCCAAAAAAAAAAAACAACTCTTGTGAATGTGTAGAGACAGAGAATACATTAGTGACAGTAATGAGGCAGCACAAAAATATAAGTATTCTATGAGAGCAGCTTCCATACATCCTTCTACCATTCAGAGAAAACTATTAGTCAACTACTGTGTGCTAGGAACCATCATTAAACATATTGATTCCCCACTATAAACAGGAAAAATATAAATTCCTTGGACTGGCATTTAAGGTATTATTATGTCCAATATAATGCCTTTCTAACTATCCAGAGACACCGTAATTTACCATGTCAAACCCACCCTGAAGGATGTACCAAGTCCTTCTACATCTGCAATCTCTTCTAAAATAAACTCTGCCTGTCAACCCCGTAGCGTTTGACTTGTCCTGTAAGACATCATCAATTATCAACTCCTCTCTGACGCCTTCTCTCAAATGTGTACTGAACAGATGAATAAAGAAAAAAAATCCATAAAATCATATTGATGGGAAGAGTTGCTTTTCAGAAGAAGATGAAAGGTACTTGAGGTAATTCACTTGTTTGCCATTTCCTAGTCTCATATTTGATCTAACATCTAACAGAATCTACAAAAACTGACCCAACAGAAAGGCAGCAAAAAGTAGTAAATTAGTGTTTCAGACACAAGGTTGGTAGTCATCTGCCTAAAATCAATGGCTAAAACTACAATAATTGATACAGTTTCCAAGAAAAACCTTATAGTGAAAAGAACAGAGGACCAATGGAGGAATCTAGGAGGTCAATTAAATGAAACTTGCATCAAAATATATACAGACTCTTCTAGATAATTCAGAATGATAGTTATTATGGTGAGAGAAAATGGAAGCAAGTTACACAGCTCTACTGCAGCTAGCAGCTGATACTTCAAACCTAAATGAAATCAAACAAAAAGAGCATGTATCTGATGACAAGCAGAGGGCTGGTTAAAAAAAAAAAAAAAGGACAGAAGAAAACTGAGGTTAAAAAAAGATTAACACGAAAGAATTTATAACAATGTGATAGCCTAGAATTAAAAAAAAAAAAAAAGAAAACTATTTCAAGAATGAAGGACACAAAAATCAAGTAAGATAAAGATAAGGAGGCATCCAATGGATTTGAAATTATGGAGATCGTCAGTGACCACAGCAATAGCAGTTTCAGAAGAGTAGCAAGTGAGACGTGAGCCAGCACTGAAGACTGAACTAGAGCTGAGTGAGTAGGGATGGCTGTAATGCAAATTTCCAAGAAGATTAGCCGTGTGTTAGGGCAGGACAGAGTTATGTGTCAAGGAAAAACAACAACTATAACATTAAAAGTCAATAAATTACAGTAATGAAAACAATGTGACACTGGCATAAAACAGACACATAGACCAATGAGTAGAGAGTCCAGAAACAAATCCTCATATACATGATCAAATGACTTTCAATACGGGTGCCAAGACCATTCAATGAAGAAGGACAGTGTTTCAACAAAAGTTAGCAAGAAAATGGGATGTTCACATGCAAAAGAATGAAGTGGAACCCTTACCTTACACTCTACATAACAATTAACTCAAAATGGATCGAAGTCCTAAACATAAGACCTAAAACTATAAAACTTCTAGAAGAAAAGATAGGGGAAAACCTTCATGATACTGGATTTGGTGGTGATTTCTTGGATATGACACCAAAGGCACAGGTAACAAAAGGAGAAAATAAACAAACTGGATTTCCTAATGTGTCAGACATTGGATTTCCTAATGTGTCAGGCATTCTGGACTTTCCAGTGATGCCACTGAGATGGCACCTGTCAAAAAAGCAGTGGTTCCATTTCTAGATTGTGGATCTTCAGATAAATTCTGCCATTTTTATTGCACTTCCTGAAAGTCAGGGTCGGCTTGTGAAAAGTTGTTAAACAACATGCTAAATGTGAAATGTCAACCCTCACTCTAAACTTCCCCTGTTCAGAACATCAGATATTTCATTGGGTTTTATAATGGCTTTCTGATTTTTGGTATTCCACTGAAGAAGGGAGTTTGAAAGTTGTTGTATACTGTTAATGACTGTCTGTCCATGTCCTGCCTGAAATACCATGATTGTTTAAGGAAAGTATCTTTAATAAAGCTGGATACAGTTTGGGTTGGAGGGAGGAAAACATGAAAAGACATTTCTCCAAAGAAGATCTAGAAACGACCAATAAGCACATGAAACTACCCATTAGGAAATCAACTTCACTAATTAGGGAATCGATAATCAGTAACACTAATCATCACAGATATGCAAATCAAAACCACAGTGACATCACCTCACACCCATTAGGATGGCTACTAGCAAAAGAAAATAGGAAAATAACAAATGTTGCCAAGGATGTGGAGAAATTGGAATCCTTTTGCATTGTTGATGGAATGAAACATGGTACAGCAACTGTGGAAAACACTATGATGGTTCCTCAAAAAATTAAAAATAGAAATACCTTCTGATACCGCAATTTCATTCTGGGTATATATTCTAAATAATTGAAAGTAGTGTTCACAGCACCATTATTCACAATAGCTAAAACACGGAAGCAATACAACTGTTGATTAACAGATGAATGGATAAGCAAAATGTGCTCTGTGTGTATGTGTATATTGTGTGTGTGTGTACACACACACGTACAATAGAGTATCAGCCCCCAAAAGAAAAAAATTTGATATGTACTACTACATGGGTAAATCTTGAGGACATTCTGATAAGTGAAATAAGCCAGTCATAAAAAGACAAATACTGTATGATTCCACTTACATGAGGTACTTAGAGTACCTAAAAAATCATTGAATTAGGAAATGAAATGGTGGTTGCCAAGGTGGTGGGAGGGGGAAAAGTGTTTCAGTTTGAAAAGTGTTCTGGAGAAAGATGGTGATGGATCCCCAACAATGTGAAAGTCACTGAACTTTATACTTAAAAATGGTTATGACAGTAAAATTTATGTTATGTTTATTTTACCACAGTACAAAAGAATTGAAAAAATATGCAAATAGATTATGACTTTATAATCTTGGGCCTTACATAGGAATGAAAAACAAACCCTAAATGTCTTCAATAAAAACATAAAACTCACATGACAACCATAACAAATATTTTTTAAACCCTTGGGGCTACAAAGGTGGCACATCTTTGGTAACGAGTTTCCCATCCCTGGTCTGGGTATTAAAACATTTAAAAAGATGGCTTCCTTCCTGCTTGAAAATAAGGACTAGCCAGTGCATCTTTAATGTTTTTCTATATTGGCAGAAAGAAGTGCTAATGTTATAGTCACTTCTACTAGTATGCCATGGAAAGGGATGGCCCTAGAGACGGTCCCTTTCTTTTATCCAGAAATGACCAGATCATCAAAAAGAGATTCTTACCACCACCTCTAATGTTTGGCCATGATGTCGAAAGACATCTTTCTAGGGTAATTCCTTCAAAACCCACATGGCTCTAGAGTGGCCAGTAACTAAGGTGGTTGGGAACGACATGTTCATTCTTCAATAATCTTGTGGGTTTTTTGACATAGATAACACCTCTTCCAAGACAAGACATTTCCATTTCAATTTTTGTTTTGCTCTTTATGTGTGTCCTACAGTCCGTTCTCATAATTATTTTCTTAATTGGAAAAAACATTTAGGGAGAGAATTTACTCTTTACATGCCACAGAGAAGGTTCTTCCCATTTCTCTTTGAAAATTCAACCGGATGCATAATTATGTAATTATCAGCCTTATATTGTTTTCAAAATTATCTGTAGCTTACCTACGCTTTTCCCTGTTGCTGCATTATTTCCATTCATTCCAACACCATGGGCAGACTACAATTAAAACACAAAACATCTATAGAGGTGAGTCAATGAAGAATAGAAATGATCAACAAACATGAAATACTTGTATTTTATCACTAACATGCTGTTGGACTTTCATTTTAAATTATTTAATCCAATTTTTGTTTAATTAAATTAACTCAGAACCTGATTGCACATCTAGCAATATCATGCTTATTATTTATCTTTAAGAGGGTAAAATTTGCTGGGTGTGGTGACTCATGCCTGTAATCCCAGCACTTTGGGAGGCTGAGGTGAGAGGATCGCTTGAGCCTAGGACATCGCGGCTGCAGTGAGCTATGATTGCACCACTGTGTTCCAGGAGTTTGAGAGCAGCCTGGGCAACATGGTGAAACCCCATCTCTACAAAGAATATAAAAGTTAATCAGGCATGGTGGCATATGCCTGTAGTCTCAGTGACTCGAGCGACTGGGGTGGGAGGATTGCTTGAGCCCGGGAGGTCAGGCTACAGTGAACCATGATTATGCCAATGTGCTCCAGCCTGGGTGACAGAATGAGACCCTGTCTCAAAAAAAAAAAAAAAAAGGGAGAGAGAGAGTAAAATTTGATGACTCAAATAAAAAGTTCTTACTTGGGATGGAAAAAAACATTAAAAAGATTTAGCATTTAAAAATACATATTTTTAATACGTATTTAAAAATACCGGTGTATTGGCATGTCCCTATATTCCCAGCTACTCAGGAGGCTAAGGCAGGAGGATTGCTTGAGCCCAGGAGTTCGAGGAGTTCAAAACATACATACATATCTGATAAACTGTTTACATTAATTTATGTTCAAATTACTATTCTCATTTCAGGACTAAAAGAGCATTCAAAATTCAACCATCAAGAAGATTTTATACAAACTAAAGAAACATTTTCAGATAAACTTATGAAAATAATTTTAGCCTTCCTTATTTATGTAAACAAAAACCAAACTTTAAGTAAGTTGGATCACTACAAGGGTAACTACTAGAGCATGCTGAAAGGAAAATACTGACCAAAAAAACTTCTGGATGTTCTAACTGGGGAGAACTTTTCCTAAGGTTTTCTTCCTGAAAATGCTGGAGGTTTGTAGACAGCCCAATTCCAGAGGTCTGAGGCCTGCCTGCCCCACGTGTGCTCTGTAATCTATCTCTGCTTGTGCTCCGGGCCAGTGAAGCAAGAAAACTGATATTATTTACACAATCAACAGGTTCTTTGGAAGCCTTGTTAGCCATTTCTGTGATATCCCGAGCCTCAACTTTGGAAATAACATCAGATCTTTTCCCAGGTGAATCAACTTTAACCCCTTGAAAGCGAGGGGTCCTAGAGGAAGAACAATCAGTTATGTTTTGAACATCCAGTGACCGAGAAGAAGGCTGTAGTTTCCCAAACTCAAAACATTGGGACTGTCTCTGTGGTTTCACCAGAGAATTATGTAGCGACATTGGTGCAGAACAGCGAAGAGGTGACAAGAGTCTATTCTTGTGAGGACTTAATTCCCGGTAGTTAAGAACTGAAGTCTCTACTGATTCCCCACTCAGCACTCCCGCAGCATGCTTAAGATGCTGCTCTGGAGCTTTCAACCCTTTGTCAGCATTAGTGAGTAACAACTCCGGATTCACCTTGCATGCATCTTCTAAGCTGCTGCTCTGCTCATCAGCATTTCCATCTGCAAATGAAGCCAGTGAGCCCACTTCAGGTAGAAGTGATTCTTCGATTACACATTCTTCTGAAGGTAAGACAGTGTCCTCATTACTAGATGGCAAGTTTCCTAAAAAGTGTTTTGTCTGCCTAGGCAGGGATGATCCAAGATGGAGAACAGAGTCAGCAAGCTCCTGGTCATTTCCCAACTCCAAATGGGGTATCTGAGGAGGTAGTTTGACGTTGCTGCTAGAGTGAGACAGTGTGTTAGTCTCCCAGCTATTATTTTCCTTAAGAAATTCACCAGTGATAGAAGACATGGATCTCTCAGCAGGGAGTTGAGTTGCCAAACTTGAAACTCCATTCCTAGAGATTTCGGGCAGATATGCATTCCCAAAAGCAGGTAAACAAGATTGACCAATGTTGGGGAGGACCCTTAACAATCGGTGGCGAGATGGTGCAGTGGAACCACTAGAAGGTCGAGGAGCTATAGGTGGGTGAGGTTTTATCTTGACAGCTTTCTTAGGCTAAAAGGAATTAATATACAGTTTCTTTACACAGTCGTTTTCTCTGCCCATTAACAAAAATTAGTGAAGGAAGAAAATGTTACTTACCATAACATACTGGCACTTTTACTATCTCAATTTAAACTGTTTAAGAAAAATAAAATCTTAAGATTATGATAGGGAAGATGCTATTTTCCTTCACTGAGTATACTTTTCCAGTAATATTAAAGAAAAATAATTTTGTTTTATTTTGCTTACTACTGTTTCTCAGAGTTTTACTACAAAGAAAATGAACTGATTATATTAGATATGACATTGCTGACCTATTTTAGATCTCCAACAATTTTTCCTACTATGTTGAATAAATGTTTCATTGGATTGGTATACAGAAAAAAAGTTATCAACCCTAAAAAAAAAGAAAGAAAGAAAGAAAGAGTTAAAAGGCCTAAACTGCTATCCTTGAAAAGACTTGCTGGCAACACTGGCCTCTGGCTGGCTTCTGGGAACATCTATTTCAGGAGGTTCAGGAGGGTTCCCATGAACCTAACTGATAAGAGTGGCTCATTGTGCCCAACTATTTATGCAATAATACAGTTCATGATGAACACTTGCTTTCCTTCTGGGAGTCTGAACTGCAAACACTAGGCAGAGGGTGCCTACATGAAGAGGCCCAGTAAAATCCCTGGGCACAGAGTCTCTAATGAGCCTCCCTGGTAAATAACATTTCACATATGTTGTCATGACTCATTGATAGAGGACTAAGCACGTCTCATGAGACTCCACTGAAAGAGGATTCTAGGAAGCTTGTGCCTGGTTTCCTCCAGACGTGGCTCTATGCACCTTTTACATTTGCTGATTTTGCCTTGTATCTTTTTGCTGTAATAAATCTTAGCAATAAGTACAACTATATACAACAACATACTACAGCCCTGTGAATCTTCCTATCAAACCATCACACCTGGGGTGGGTCCTGGGGCCCTCTGGCATAGTAGATTTTAATAAAAGTACCATAAAACTTCAAGATCTTATGAATAAAGTTGAGAACTAAACATTAAGAAATCTCAGCTCTTAAAAGTAAGCAAAAATGGTAGCAAGCAGGCATGAGGATGGGATGGAATATCTTATGACATACCAATGCTCCCACTTATAGAAAATATAAAATATATGAAAATATAAGAAGAGCTGGATAATTCAGTGGATACCAACTGAGGCAAGAAAAATTAGAGGAGCTAAGAAAGAAGAACCTTAGAAAGATGAGCTGGCTCCTGTAGATGCTTTTATCCTGGAGATAGAGTTTCACTCTTGTCGCCCAGGCTAGAGTGCAATGGCATAATCTCAGCTCACTGCAACCTCCGCCTCCCGGGTTCAAGCAATTCTTCTGCCTCAGCCTCCTGAGTAGCTGGGATTACAGGCACCCGCCACCATGTCCAGCTAATTTTTGTATTTTTAGTAGAGATGGGGTTTCTCTAGATTGACCAGGCTGGTCTCGAACTCCCGACCTCAGGTGATTCACCCATCTTGGCCTCCCAAAGTGCTGGGATTACAGGTGTGAGCCACCATGCCTGGCCCAATCTGCAATTCTTTATCCAGCAAAAAATTCTTCAAAAATGAAGGATATGACTTCTGAGCTGTCAAAATTAATGACAGCTGCCTAAAACTGAATTTCTCCATGCTCCAGAAAAACTACACATATCAACAGCATACACAAATAAAATCACTCATAACCCATGCCTCAGAAAAACTGGGAGACATATAATATGAACTTCAAAATATTTCCCAATCCAAGAAACTCATCTGCAAAGCCTATGCCTGTGGTGAGAGACAGGCAAGAGTAAGAGCTTCACCAAAATAAAACTTTTAAAAGCCGGGGGAGGGGGGAGTAAAAAAGAAAAGGAGAGGTTTGCATAACCTACAGCTGATGGAACAAAGAAAAATCCACAAAAGACAAAAATCCCACTTGATTATGAAGATACTAAAAATAGGTCTAAGATATGGGATATCAAACACACGCTACTGAGAAATTAAAAGGAATTGACTTTAGTTTTATGTGCATTTTTTGAGACAGGGTCTGGCTCTGTTACCCAGGCTAGAGTGCAGTGGACAATAATGGCTCACTGCAGCCTTGCCCTCCCAGGGTCAACTGATCCTCTGAGTAGCTGGGACTACAGACACACATCACCATGCCCAGCTAATTTTTGTATTTTTTGTAGAGACGGGGTCTCCCTATGTTGATAGGCTGGTCTCAAACTCCTGGATTCAAGTGATCCTCCCGCCTCGGCCTCCCAAAGTTCTGGGATTATAGGCATGAGCCAACACACCCCACCTTAAAGTTGTTCAGGATAAAGGAAGTACCTTCAAGAAGGCATCACTTTTGGAGGCAGAAGGGGTAAATTGAAAGGAAAGGCACCCACTGAGACTTTGATAGTAAAAGTAAAGAAAGAAGCAGGAAAGGGAAAGTAAGGATCCTACAAAAACAATAGTGAATCATAACTTAGAAAACATACTGACACTGCCCTCTAATAAGAGTGTCATTGATTTGGGCCAGGCATGGTGGCTCACACCCATAACCCCAGCACTTTGGGAGGCCAAGCTGGAAAGATCGCTTGAGCTCAGGAGTTCAAGACCAGCCTGGAAAACATGACAAAAACCCATCTTTACCAATAATACAAAAAAATTAGCTGGACATAGTGGCAGGAGCCTGTGGTCCCAGCTACTTGGGAGGTTGAGGTGGGAGGATAGCTTGAGCTCAGGAGGCAGAGGTTGCAGTGAGTCAAGATCATGCCACGTATTACACCCCAGCCTGGGTGACAGAGCAAGACCCCATCTCAAAAGTGTGTCATTGATTTAAAAAACCTGCATTTCACCACACCAAAGGAAGAGAGTGCTTTTGAAATAAGAAACTTCCCTATACAAAATCCTCGCTTCTGTGTATTAACATATAACTGTTAATACTCATCTAAGTAAATAAAATTATGGAAAATACAGTTACAAAATAAACAGAAAAAGGCAGACCAAATCCATGTAAAGTTGCTATAAAAATAAAACAGAAAATGAGAATCAGACATTTTAGCTAATGAAAATGCTCCTTAAAACAATGAAACAAAAGAAAACTACATCACAATATCCCAACTTAAATTAAGTATCTTTAAGTTAGAATTTGCAGATATTTTTAAAAATCTCATCAAATCACAAATGCAAAAACTCAAGGCAGAATGGATAAAAGTAATAGGAAGATATGAAATGAGAGGTGAGCAAACCCAGAAATACTCTGCAGAAAACAAAATCATCTCAGAAATGAAGACTAAATTACAAGGTGCCCACAGAAGACTAGAATTCTACTGAACATTTAATAAAGAATACTGAAGAAAGGTATGAAAACAGCCAAAAGAATAAAAATAAAGAATGTAAAAGGATAAGAGAGAAGGTGCTTGTATATTAGACATAGAAGTTCTAACAGGGCAGGCAGGGTATCTCATGCCGCTGAGGCAGGAAGGTCACTTGAGTCCAGGGGTTCGAGGCTGCAGTGAGCTCAGGCTATGGCACCCCAGCCTGGGTGACACCGCAAGACCCTGTCTCTAAAACAAAACAAAACAAACAAACAAACAAACAAAAAAACGACGACGACGACGACGTTCTAACTTATGTATAAAATAAGCACCAAAGGCCGGGTGCGGTGGCTCACGTCTATAATCCCAGCACTCTGGGAGGCCGAGGTGGGCAAATCACCAGTTCAGGAGATCGAGACCATCCTGGCTAACACGGTGAAACCCTGTCTCTATTAAAAATACAAAAAAATCAGCTGGGCGCAGTGGCGGGCGCCTGTAGTCCAACTACTCCGGAGGCTGAGGCGGGAGAATGGCGTGGACCTGGGAGGCAGAGCTTGCAGTGGGCCCAGATCGCGCCACTGCACCAGCCTGGGTGACAGAGCGAGACTCCATCTTAAAAAAAAAAAAAAAAGTTCCAAAAACGAAAACAAACCAAAAAAACAAAGTACTAAAAAAGAAAAAACATAAATTCTAAGAAATCATCCTGAAATAAAGAAGACTTGAATCTTTATGTTAAAAAGGCTCAAGTGTATAGTGAAAATTGACCCTGACGAGTTAATTCCAAGATACATCCTAGTAAAACCATTACATTTAAAAGAAAAAAAAAATCCTCATTTTCTCTAGACAAGAAAACCAAATCATTTACAGAGAAAAGAAAGATTGGTGATTAGATTTCCCAATGGCAATATAAAAAGCAAAACAACAGCAGAGAAACATTTTAGACAAACTCAAGGGAAAAGATGTGAACTAAGCATTTTATATCTAGGCAAGCCGTATTCAAGGATTAAGGCTAATGTTTCCAGCGTTAAAAAAAAGATGAATATTTAAGGTTATGGATATCCCAATTATACTGATTTGATGTTTACAAATTATATTCATGTATTAAATTATCACATGTACCCTGAAAGTATATCTATTATGTATCAATGTAAATAGGAAAATACCAAAATAGAAGAAAAACCTACAATTAATATCCTACATAATGGTAAAAACAAAAAATGTTAAGTCTAAAGAAAAGGGTTTGAACATCGAAACATTCAAGAATTACTGTACCTACAAGCCTTTCTTGAGGACTTTAGATGAGCTTCTTCTAACCAAAATGTATGGAGAAACCTACAGCAAAAAGACTGATCATAAGAATGGAATATAATTGGCCGGGCACGGTGGCTCATGCCTGTAATCCCAGCACTTTGGGAGGCCAAGGTGGGTGGATCACAAGGTCATGAGTTCGAGACCAGCCTGGCCAACATGCTGAAACACTGTTTCTAATAAAGATACAAAAAAAAATTAGCCGGGCGTGGGGGCGCACACCTGTAATCCCAGCTACTCGGGAAGCTTAGGCAGAAGAATCGCTTGAACCCAGGAGGCAGAGGTTACAGTGAGCCAAGATCGCACCATTGCACTCCCGCCTGGTCGACAGGGCGAGACTCCATCTCAAAAAAAAAAAAAAAAAAAAAGATGGAATATAACTAAAACTAAAATAAGGGTGAGTACAAAGATAAATGATTTGTAAATGCTATGTTTTCTTTTAAAAAGCAGAAAAAATTTTTAATGAGAGGATGAAGAGAGAAAAGAAAAATGTTTCCTGATTTTCACTTAGTAATTGGGAGTCAAAGGATACTTAAAGCTGGCAAATGAGAGAGAAGGTTAAATAAGGAAAAGGCAGATCAAGAACACAATAAACAGTATTAATGTAAAGTGAATCAATAAAACAAAATGCAAAAGCCTTCTGAAATACCAAAAAATACACACTTACACATTCATATATACAGATACACACAAAAGAAAGCATAGAGAAGGAAACTGTAAATATAACAAAATAAGACATTTAAGACCAAATATGAAGTCATATCAATAAATATAAATGTGATTAAGTTACCCGTTTTTTAAAATTTCAAACTGGCTCACAAAGCAAAAACCAACTCTATACTGTATATAAAGGAAATATATAAAACAAAGTAACTTAAAAGTTAATAAACAGAGGCATGGGAAAAGGTATACCAAGCAAATGAAACCAAGAAGATACCAGTAGGTATGGGCCTGATATCAGGCAATGAAAATTCAAGGGGAAAGTCAGTCAGTGTGATAGAGATCAAACATTTCACTGCTTTTGTAACTAGCAACACAGTGAAAATATAAGTTATTAATATTTATGTACCAAATTACACAACTACCTTCTTACAGCAAAAAGTATGGGAAATGAAAAGAGAAATACACAGAAACCTATGAATAATAGACCTTCATCTATTACTATTCTCATTCTAAGACAGATCAAGTTGACAAAAAAAAAAAAAAACCTTAATCAATAAGGTCTATCTTATAAACATCTAGCAAACTTTTACCTTTACGATAGAGAATAAACTGTCTTCTGAAGTATATATTCATGAAAAGTGCTATTAGATCCCAAAGAATAAAATGCTATAAAGTAGAAATACGAACAACATTCTCTGAGTTCCAAGCAATAAAACTAGAAATTAAAAACAATGAAAAATCAAGCACGGCATGGTTCTGCACACATAGTCCCAGCCATGTGGGAGGCTGAAATCGGAGGATCCCTTGATCCCAGTTCACTAACATAGTAAGACTCCCAACTCTTAAAAAAAGAAAAGAAAAGAAAAAGAAAAACCAAAAAGCCTCTACCACCAGAACATTTTCAAAATATATTAAACTACTCATGGACTAATGAGGAAACACCAACTAAAATTGCAAATTTTCTTTAAAAAAAAAAAAAGAAAAAGAAACTACTACAAATTAACATTATGTGCCTTCTGATGTGTTGCACTGAGAAGAATAAATCATCTGTGTAGTATTCCTACCAAAAATGTTCAGCTTCCATCTAATCATAATGAAATAGCCAAATCTCCAAATTGAAGAATATTTTACAAAACAACTGATTTACATTCTTCTAAAATATTTTACATGAATGTCCAAATAAGGCTTAGAAGCGATGAAAACATTACAATGAAATGCCATGCATCGTTCTTGATTGGATCCCAGATCAAAAACAATATAAAATGCTATTAAGCACATTATTAAGACCTGAGAAATATGAATATAGATGACATAATATGTATCAATCATAAATGAGTATGGTAACTGTATCATAATCATGTAAAAGGTGGCACTTAGGAGACACATGCTAAAGTATTTGGGGGAAGTGTCATGATATCTTAACTCGCAAATAGATCAGCTAAAAAAAAATCCAAACAGAAAGCAAATGTGGGAAAATATTAATCGATTAATCTAGTCTTATAACATTTCTAAATAATTAAACATTTCTCAGCCAGGTGCAGTGGCTCACACCTGTAATCCCAGCACTTTGGGAGGCTGAGGCAGGCAGATCACGGGATCAAGAGATCAAAACCATCCTGGCCAACACGATGAAACCCTATCTCTATTTAAGAAACAAAAATTAGTTGGGCATGGTGGCGCACGCCTGTAGTCCCAGGTACTCGGGAAGCTGAGGCAGGAGAATCGCTTGAACCTGGGAGGCAGAGGTTGCAGTGAGCCGAGACCACGCCACTGCACTCCAGCCTGGACAACAGAGCAAGACTCCATCTCAAAAAAAAAAAAAAAAGAATTAAACATTTCTCAAAATTAAAAAGGTAAAAATAAGTTTTTGGACAAATGCTAAGAGAAAATATCATCAGGAACCCTAAATGGAAGCACTAGTACTAGAAGTCCTAGCTGGAGAAATCAGACAAGAGAAAGAAAGAAAGGGCATACAAATTTGAAAAAAGGAAGTCAAATTATCCTTGATTGCAGATAATATGATCTTGTATTTGGAAAAACCAAAAGACTCCACCAAAAAATGATTAGAACTGATAAACACATTCAGTAAAGTTGCAGGATACAAAATCAACATATAAAACCCAGTAGCATTTCTATATGCCAACAGTGAATAATCTAGAAAAATCAAGGAAGTAATCTCATTTACAATAGCTACAAATAAAGTAAAATAAAATACCTAGGAATAAACTTATCTAAAGAAGTGAAAGATCTCTATAATGAAAGCTATTAAACATTGGAGGACACAAAAAAATGAAAAAAAATTCCATGTTCATGAGTTGGAAGAATTAATATTGTTAAAATGTCCATACTGCCCAAAGCAATCTACAAATTCAACATAATCTCTATCAAGATACCAATGACATTTTTCACAGAAACAGAAAAAATAATCCTAAAATTTACATGGAACCACAAAAGACACAGAATAGTCAAAGCCATCTAAGCAAAAAGAACAAAACTGGAGGAATCATAATTATCTGACTTTAAATTATACTACAGAGCTACAGTAACCAAAACAGCATGGTACTGACATGACCATAGATGCACAACCAATGGAACAGAATAGAGAAACCAGAAACAAGTCCACAGACCCACAGTGAACTTATTTTTGATAAAGATGCCAAGAACATACACTGAGGAAAGGACAGTCTCTTCAATAAATGATGCTGGGAAAACGGGATCCACATGCAGAAGAATGAAATTAGACCCCTCATTTTTCACCATATACAAAAATCAAATCTAAATGAACTAAAGACTTAACTCTAAGATCTAAAACGATGAAACTACTAAAAGAAAACACTGAAAGTAGGGTCTCACAGAGATATTTGTATACTTATGTTCATAGCACCATTATTCACAATGGCCCTAAAAGATGGGGGCAAACCAAGTGTCCACTGAGGAATAAATGGATTAAAAAAATATGGTATACAGCCATACAATGAAATATTATCCAGCCTTAGAAAAGAAGGAAATTCTGACACATTATGACAATTTTATAAGATAAAAAACTTCTGGAGATTGGTTGCACAACAACGTGTTATACACTTAACATTACTGAACTGTGTGTACACTTAAGATGGTAAAGATAATTTTATGTCATATGTATTTTACCACAATTAAACATAAAATTTTTAAAATTTTAATGGTAGAATCTAGGTATTAGATAAATAAGTGTTCATGGTAAAATTCTTTCAACCTTACTGTATATTGGAAAAGAAATAAAAATATAGATCAAAATTTCTCTCATGAACAAAATCCTTAATGCAAAAATCCTAAAGAAAATATTAATAATTTAAATCTAAAGAAATGAAAAGGAAAATACATCACAACCAAGAATGGTTCATTCTAACAATGCAAGAATATTTCATATTTTTTAAAAATCAATTCATCACAATATCAGAATATTTTTATTCAGTGTAAAATAATTCTTATTTCTCTTTGGACTTTTTGACTATCAGTTACTTAGAAGTGTGTTATTTTCAAATATCAGACGGTTTTCTGTCTGATATTTGATATTATATCAAATATCAGATATAATATCTATATCTATAGATATAATATCTATTATTGATTTCCAATTGTATTCCATTGTAATCAGAGAGCATTTTTGTATTATTTGGAATCTTTTATACTTTATTTGAAACTGGTCTGGGCTCAGTGACTCATACCTGTAATCCCAGCACTTTGGGAGGCCGAGACAGGCAGATTGCTTGAGGTCAGGAGTTCAAGACCAATCTGACCAACATGATGAAACCCCGTCTCTACTAAAAATACAAAAAATTAGCCAGGCATGGTGGCATGAGCCTGTAGTCCCAGCTACTCGGGAGGCTGAGGCAAGACAATCGCTTCAACCTAGGAGGTGGAGATTGTAGTGAGCCAAGATTGTGCCACTGACCTTCAGTCTGGAGGACAGAGCAAGATTCTGTCTCAAAAAAAAAAAAAAAAAAAAAGAAAGAACCTGTTTTATGGCACACAATATGGTTTACCCTGGTAAATGTTCTACATGCACTTAAAAAGAAATGTGTACTCTGCTGTTTTGGGTAGAGCATACTGTAAATGGCAGTTGGGTCAAGTAGGTTGATAGTGTTGTTCAAGTCTCCTAAATCCACTGATTTTCTATCTGTTCCATCGATTTTTGAGAGTGGGATGTAGGAATCTTTGAACAAAAGTATTTGTTTATTTCTTTGTAGATTTTGCTTCATGTATTTTAAAGTTCTATTATTAGGTGCATAAACATTTAGGACTGTAAAGAAAGGATTTTTTTTTTCTTAATAGAGCTAGGTCAATTGTTCTCCAACTGAAAAAAAAAAAAGAAAAAGATCTTTACCCCACTTTACATTATATCAAAAAAATTTCAGCTGGGCGTGTGGCTCACGCCTGTAATCCCAACACTTTGGGAAGCCAAGGCGGGAGGACTACCTGAGGTCAGGACTTTGAGACCAGCCTGGCCAACATGGCAAAGCCCCATCTCTACTAAAAATACAAAAATTAGCCAGGCATGGTGGCACATGCCTGTAGTCCCAGCTACTCAGGAGGCTGAGGCAGAAGAATTGCTTGAACCAAGGAGGTGGAGGTTGCAGTGGGCCAAGATTGTGCCACTGCAGTCCAGCCTGGTGACAGAGCAAGACTCCGTCTCAAAAAAAAAAAAAAAAAAATTCAGCTGGACTAAACCTAAGTGAAAGAAAAACAATCATAAAGCTTTGAGACCTGTGGCAGGAAAATATTTCATCAAAAGGTTATCAAAAATGATAACCATAAAAGCAAACTGGGCACAGTGGCTCATACCTGTAATCCCAGCATTTTGGGAGGCCGAGGCAGGTGGATCACGAGGTCAAAAGTTCGAGACCAGCCTGACCAACAAGGTGAAACCCCCATCTCTACTAAAAATACAAAAATCAGTCAGGCGCAGAGGCACGCGCCTGTAATCCCAGCTACTTGGGAGGTTGGGGCAGGAGTATTGCTTGAACCCGGGAGGTGGAGGTTGCAGTGAGCAGGGATCGTACCACTGCACTCCAGCCTGGGCGACAGGGTGAGACTCCATCTCAAAATTAAAAAAAACAAAAGCAAAACTGATAAATTAGAATAGAATTAAAAACATTCACCAAAAGAATAAGAAAGTAAAAGAACAAGTCACCAAAGAGTGTTAGAAATATCTGCAACCCACGTATCTGACAAAGGACTTGTATCCACAGTATACAAAAATGCCTAGAAATCAATTAGCAAAAGGCAGAGAACTCAATTTAAAAATAAACAAAAGACTTGAACAGGCACTTCACACACAAAAAAAAATCTTAATGGTCAATAATCACATGAAAAGTCAGCATTACTCCTCATTAGAGAAATATAAATGAAAACCATTTACACAGTCACCAGAATGGTTAAAATTAAAAGGACTGACAATATCAAGTGTTGGCAAGAATGTGGCATAAACTAGAACTCTCACATTGCTGGTAAGAGTGTAAATTGGTTCAAATGCTTGGCAAAATTGTTTGGCATGATACTAAAGTTAAACACATATCTTTCCTCTGACTCTGAAAGTCCATTGCTAGGTATATGCTCTAAAGAAACAAGTGCATATGTCCACCAAAGAATGTATGAGAATATTCAAAGCAGGTTTACTGATAAAAGCCAAAAGCTAGAGACAACTCAAATGTCCATCAAAAGGAAAAGAGAGAAGCAAATTGAGGTAAATCAATCACATAGTACAATAGTACACAACAATAAAAAAGAATTAACTGATACATGCAACCACATGGATAAATCAAACAAATATGTTGAACAAAAGAAACCAGACCATATTCTCTATGATTCCATTTATATAAATTTCAGGAATAGGAAAAACGTATTTATGGTAATAGATGTAAGAACAGTAGTTATTTCTGAGAGTGGGAAAAGGTAGATATTAACTGGGAAATATTATGAGGTAACATTCTGGAGTGAAAGGTCCTATTTTAACTTGGGTTGTGTCTACATGAGTGTATATAAATGTAAAAATTCATCATGTCGTATATTAAAGATTTTTGAATTTTATTATATATTAAAAGGAAGGGCGAGGTCAGGAGATCGAGACCATCCTGGCTAACACGGTGAAACCCCGTCTCTACTAAAAATACAAAAACTTAGCCGGGCGTGGCGGCGGGCGCCTGTAGTCCCAGCTACTCGGGAGGCTGAGGCAGGAGAATGGCGTGAACCCGGGAGGCGGAGCTTGCAGTGAGCTGAGATCCGGCCACTGCACTCCAGCCTGGGTGACAGAGCGAGACTCCGTCTCAAAAAAAAAAAAAAAAAAAAAAAAAAGGAAGGGAACCATTAATAGAGTAAAAAGGAAAGCAATAAAGTGGTAATATGAAACAAAGGACTTTTATCTAGAATATATATAAAACTCCAAAAAAATTCTGTAACAAAAAACATACAACCCAACAGAAAAATGGAAAAATATAGGTGTTTTATTAAAAAGCGTATCCAAATGACCAATAAACGTATGAAAGGTGCTCAACCTTCCAGGTCTCATCAGAGAAATGCAATTAAAACCACAATGTGATGCCACTACAAAGTAGAATTACAAAAATTACAAAGGACCATGCCAAATACTGGGAAGAATATGGGAAAACGGCAACTCTCATTCACTGTTGTAAAGAATGTAAACTGGTTCAATCACTTTGGAAAACTGACACTATCTACTAAATAGTAGATATCTTTATCCATAATAAATAACTATTAACATATTTTTAAAAAGTAATTATTGCAAGATTAAGATTAAGCTCTCTTTTTTTATCCTTCTTAGACCCAGAATGATCTTTAAAATAATGAATTATATTAAGTGCAGTATAATCCCTTCAGGTGTGCTTCTAATCTAAAAAAAACAATTTATCCCTTTTAGAAGTTTAATAAATAACTGAGGCCAGAAACCTGAAATGAATAATACTTTATAATATTTTCACAATGACCAACAGACCTCATTGCTGAGTGCCCTGCAGGGGTAAGCGAGAGATAAGCCTGGCCAAATGCCAACAGCTTCACCTTTTTGCTGAGATTCATATTCTTCATCTTAGCCTTTAGCAGCTTCATCTTATTCATAGTTATTGAATTTTCAATTATCTGTTGCCCAGAAGAAGGAGGCTCAGTTTCTTCATCCTCATCTGTATCCGAATTATACATAGAACCACCACTGAAAAGAAAACAATAACTACTTGAAATTTTTCTGATACCTGCTCAGTGACTAAAAATGCTCTATATGAAACAGCAATCTATAGAAGTTACTAATGATAAAACACTACTTCCATTTTGTCAATGTCAATGTCAATGCAAGGAAAATATACTTCAAAGAATGTACTTCTTAAAAGAAAAAATGAAATGGGAATAAATATTATGATCTAGCATTACTGAAAATCTAGTATAGCTGAGCTTCTCCAAATTCAGCATATCATAAATGAAGACGTTTTGGCACCTGTCATATCATTCCCAAAGAGGCAAAATCCATTTCCTTGAGAATGTCTGATTTCATTTTATCAGGCAAGGCTGATAATTATGCAACCCAGACAACAGGTTGATGAGATTTCCATGAATCAGAATTTTTTAAAAATTGGCACGGGAGAGTAGCATACATTTTTAGTCATCCTGAGGGGATTCTCACTAAAAAAAAAAAAAAAAAAAGAATTCATGCACAGGTGTCATCACTTTCTATTCTTAAGACTATTCTTAAAGGGCAAATATATATATGTGTGTGTGTGTATGTGTATATATATATACATACACACACTTTTTTTTTTTTTTTTTTGAGATGGAGTCTCACTCTGTCACCAGGCTGGAGTGCAGGGTGCAATTTCGGCTCACTGCAACATCTGCCTCCCAGGTTCAAGCGATTCTCCTGCCTCGGCCTCCCGAGTAGCTGGGACTACAGGTGTGTGCCACCACACCCGGCTAATTTTTTGTATTTTTAGTAGAAACGGGGTTTCACCGTGTTAGCCAGGACAGTCTTGATCTCCTGACCTCGTGATCCACCTACCTCGGCCTCCCAAAGTGCTGGGATTACAGGTGTAAGCCACTGCGCCCAGCTAATAAATTTTCTTAAGTAGAAATAACTTAAAATTTTTCTAAATATGTTTGAAAATGTAAAAACCTAGAATAGCATAGATTTTAACAAGAAAAAAGACATCCAGTCAAGTCATGATACAAGCTATTAAACAGGTTAAACATTTCAATACTGATCAACCACAGTGACGTTATTCATATTTCAATGTAATTAATATTTGGAACCCTTCCTCTTTGATTGCATAATGATGTATCACACTATCCTCATATTTATATTTACATGTTTGTTTTGCCCCTTATTCACCCATATGTAAGCAAGTTGAAAGCAGATATTAGATTTTATCTTCTTAGTCTGCACCAGGCACAGCGCTTGGTACATAGCCAATAAATGTTTGATGAACTGAACACAAAGATTTTGAAATTTCATTTATCTTTTCTATAATGGGAAAATTAGAATGGCAAGGATTTGATAAAATACAAGCTCAGCACATTTGGAGAACGATTAAAACTTTAAAGCAGAATAAGAATACATATTAGTTTTTATGCAGATTTACTTATAGGAAAACTAGGTTATCCACACAATGCAAGTATGAGGGTTAATAAAATTTCCCATTTTATATGGTTGTAAGAAATGGAAACAATTTAGGATAGCCTTAATAGGATATATTCCTTAATGTTTCTGAAGCACATATTATTGCCACACAAGTGCAAAAAAGAGAGTAGACAGCCCCATTCCTACATTTTATACGGTGCAACATGAAATGCTCTGAAACTGTGGGTTAATTACATGCACTACACGCATGGGTAATAGCATCAGAAGGAAGAATGTAGGACTAGTCTCCACAACCAATTCAGTCTGTAATGCTTGACTTATGAAAGTCACAGTTACCTACTACAACATGGCTACCACAGTATGATAACCAACACAAGTACAACACTGAAGTAATAACATTGCCTGCCATTTACTGAATGCCTACTCTGCCAGGCACTTCCCACACATTATTCCTAATTCTCACAAAACTACATAAGGTAGATATTATAGCCGATTTTATTAATGGAGAAACTCCAGGTGAGAGAGGTTAAGTGATTTGGCGCAAGATCAGAAAGCTATCGACAGCAGACCTAAGATTCAAATCCCCCATCTGTCTGGTTCCCAAGCTGATTCTTCCTACTACCACTCATTGCTTCCCCAGGCACCAAAAGACAGGCCTTACTGCATCATGCTTGTGCACCCAAATGAGTGCCAGAACTTCTACTGTGTGAAGGCTTCTGTCTCAAGGCCAACTACACAATACCTGAAGAGGAAGGGTGTATGAAGATTTTTGTCATTTCACCCTGTGGAGTTAGAAGGAATAACTCAAGTATACACTACTCTCAGTTACCTTGCAATATTTTAATCTTAAATACTTCTGAGTTACCCTGTGGCATTTTAAGTATCTTTATTGAATACTGAAAAAAGTTTCTGATTCAACATTACTGTCTTGAAAAGACCTATTCTCTCATGGAATATATACATATACACACACACATACATACACACATATATATCTTTTATATATATAATATGTATTATATACATATATAAAAGAACAATAATGATAAATCACTGGACTCATTTTAGAGTATAAAAGCACCTTTAAGTTCACCTTTTTTTTCAAAGAACCACATTATTGTGTTTTCTCTCATGAAGTATAGATTCATGAGATGAGTTAGAAGCCAATCACAAATTTTTTTCAGATGAAAAATGTAACTAGATTAGGTTAACATAGTAATTTATAAATTTAATCTGAAATGGCTTTCTTTATATTTAAATATCATATTTAAATCTTTTGATTTAATGATAGGATTAAAGGATACGAGATGGGCAAATGTAATATTATTCAAACATGAAATCTGTACATCCCAAAGCCAAGACCTCATTTAACTTTCACAATTTACCATTAAGTCTTACAATGTCTCCTTATCTTTCTGTTTAAAAAATCCCAGGCCAGGTGCAGTGGCTCACGCCTATAATCCCAGCACTCTGGGGGGCCGAGGTGGGCGGATCACCAGGACAGGAGATCGAGATCATCCCGGCTAACACGGTAAAACCCCATCTCTACTAAAACTACAAAAAAATTAGCCGGGCGTGGTGGCATATGCCTGTAGTTCCAGCTACTCGGGAGGCTGAGGCAGGAGAATCGCTTCAATTTGGGAGGCGGAGGTTGCAGTGAGCCAAGATAGCCCCACTGTACTCCACCCTGGACAACAGAGCAAGACTCCATCTCAAAAAACAAACAAACAAACAAAAAAATCCCAGTAAGGTGGCATGATCCACTAAAAAGATTTGAGACTAAGAAAAGACTGATGCTGAATTTTGTGTCAGAATGAAACAAATTAACACTCAATTCTACCTCTTCCTTTCTAGAGTAGGAGCCAGCAAACCATGGTCATGGGTCAAATCTGCCCTACCACCTATGTCTATTTCTGTGTGGCCCATGAACTAAGAATGGTTTATGAACTTTAATTAGTCGAAAAAACTCCAAATAAGGGTATTTCATAACACATGAAAAGTAAATAAAATTCAAATTTGAGTTCATAAATAAAGTTTTATTGGAACACAGCCACATTCACCCAATCATGTATTACAAATGGCTGCTTTTGCCTACAATGGCAGAATTGAGTAGCGATGACAGATTTTATGTGGTTCTCTCATTGCTCTACATTGTGATATGGGAAACTACAAATCACTGTGACACAGTCATAATTCAACAGCATTTTGACTGCCATGTATATTGCTATTCTGTGACTTTTTTTATTAGTAGTGTACACCCAACCTTGTCAAACAAGAAAAGTAGATTTCAAATGTTGCCATTTTAAGGTTCCATAGAGTGGATTATTTGTCAGCAATTAGATAGCAAAGCATGATGCTTATTATGCAGTGACACTATAGCTATGCTAAAGGAAAACAGCATAAATAAGCATTACCAGGTTAGGTGTTCATCACAATATTCCCAACTTGCAGGAAAGCAACAGTCAGAAAAATTAGAAAATTTACAATTTACATCATAGTACAATTTACATCACATTTACAATTTACATCACAGCAGAATTTCTTTACAAAAATAAAAAATGAAAATGAAGCTATAACCAAAGAAGTTTCCGATTGTTTATATCTGCTAGCCAAGCAAGGAAAGCTACTTATCAATAGTGAATTAATTCACTATTGATCATAGCAGTTGAGGAAGTATGTCCTGAGAAAATAAACTTGTTTAAAGGTCACTTTTTCAGCAGGAACAATTTCGCAAAAAGTTGACAGCATTGGAAGCAACGTCAACAGCTGATTTAAAAATAAGGTAAATGATTGAGTCATTTTCCTTGTTTTTTGATGAGCTGACATATATCACCCATATTGCTCTGTGTTACTATTTATTGAGGGCATCATTACCAAGTTTGAAGTGACTGAAGAGTTGGCCTCTATGAATAGTCTGCATGAAGCTACTACAGGTGAGAATATTTTCAAATAAATTGCTAAAACATTAATTTAGTACAACTTTAAGTGAACTCTGCTATGACTGATGGGGTGATGTGTGGAACAGAAAAAAAAAAAAAACTTAGTTGGACAAATTTATAGAGTTAGTGAACACGTAAGGTCTTCTTTTTTTTTTTTTTTTTTTGTCTTTTTGAGACAGGGTCTCACTCTGTCACCCAGGCTGGAGTGCAGTGGTGCGATCTCGGCTCACTGCAACCTCAACTCCTGGGCTCAAGTAATGTTCCCACCACAGCCTCCGAAGTAGCTGGGACTACAGGTGTGTGCCACCAGGCCCAGCTAATTTTTTTCGAGATGGAGTTTCACTGTGTTGCCCGGGCTTCTCAAACTCCTGGACTCAAGAGATTCACCCATCTTCTAAAAGTGCTGGGATTACAGGTGTGAGCCACCATGCCCTTTAAACATGTAAGGTATTTAAAGTATACAGTTATTCATCAGCAGGTATTTCATGGTAAATATCTGAATCTATCCTGTGTTATTAAACCAGCAGTGTTAATGGTAAACTTCAATTGTTTCATGGACTTATCCATCATCAGTTTGGTGGCTTACTGGTAATAAAGTTTCATTATGATTTTTTTTAGCTCAGGAACTCTGAATGAGAAGAACTGGCCTTAACTACTATTATCAAACACTTTTTAAATTTTTTAATTGTCTTTGGAAATTAATTTTAATGTGGACTTCATGTTTTGTAATGAATTTAACCCAAAATTACAAAATAAAACAATGTTTATACGTGAAACATATACTGCAATACTGTCATGTTAACAACAACTAATGTTTGAATTGCATGTAATAGCAAGCTGCAATCATTCCCATGCTTTCAAAAGTTGAAATTAGGTAATATCTCTATTCCCACAGAAATTTGCAGCAGATGTATTTCTGAGCTCAAGCTATAGGTCTAGCAGTGATTTTATACCTCAGGGCAATTTCCAAAAAATGTCCTATTTCAAAATTCATTTAAATGTGGAACTGAGGAGCTTCCAGGGCAAACAGCAAGAAAAGATCTGATAGAATTTTATAAATGTCTTACAAATGATCAATATGCTCAATAAAATAATGTGCTCATGGACTGATAGCAGTATCTGACAGTACCTATCTGTGTGAAAAAAAATTTTTCTAAGATAAAATACACAAAATCTCATTACAGATCAGTATTAACAAGCGGACTTTTGCAATTAACCTTGCAAATTTGATGGGCAACACTAACTTTCAACCTCAATTAGGTAAAACATTATTCCCATGAAAAAGAATTCCATTCTTCTCTGGAATTCTGTGGTACAAACAGAAGAAAAGTACCCAATTGTTAGTCTTATATTTTGAACTTTGTTAGTAAAAGTTTTGTGGAGATCTGTTTTCTCTCGTTATGTAAGTACCTATTTAATATCCTTAATGCTGTATCTTGGCCTAAAAATCCTAAAATAGTTACTATCTGCACACCTTTACAGAAGAAGTTTGCTACCTTTGTTGTAGACTAGGAAAGCCTCTTCTAGAACAGGAAAGATAAATGTCCTTCATGGTATGACCAGATCGTTTTCTACTCCTCTTTCTCATTCATCCATCCCTTTCCTTGTCCAATTATTGTAAATGAATACAAAGGAAGAAAAAATAAATAAATTATCTTGTGATGAACAATAAGACAGTTCTAATTAAATTCCATGATGACATTTGAGCTGAGTCATAAAAACAAATAGAAGTTGGCCGAGGAGAAGCCGGAGTAAGAGGAGAAAACGACGTTTTAAGAAAAAGGGAAAAGGTGTATAAAAACACAGCATAACGAAAAGACCTGGAAAACTATGGTGACAGGTTGTTAAAGGACTCATACACTAAGCTGAGGAGCTTGGGTTTCCTTTAGGAAAAGAAAGCCAAAAGAGTGTGTACTAGGGAAGAAAACTAAACAGTGAGCCAGCACATGGCAAAAGTGGTATGAAGACATTCTATTAATGGCCTAAGGCTGTAACCCTCACTGCTACCTCCTCCATTTCTTGCCCATGGTTTATGCCAAGTTTGTAGTGCTAACCAGATGCTGACATATTAAAGTCAACAGGTAACACCCATGTGTCACAGTCTGCTCTCTGAGGCCACAAAAAATTGAGTCTAATCTTTCTTTCACGTAACACTCTGTGGTGGGCAGAATCCGAGGAGAATCTCTCTGACTCTTGACCCCTGGTGTTCACATCAAATATGGTTTCCTATCCTTGAGCCTAGGCATGATGGACGTCTTGCTTCTAGCCAACTGAATATGGCAAAGGACGTTGCAGATGTAATTTAGGCCCTAAATCAGTCAGTTTTGAATTCATCAAGAGGGAGCTGAGGGCAGCCTCTAGTCAACAGCCAGCAAAAAACTGGGCCCTCCATCATATAACTGAAAGGAAATGAATTATGCCAGCAATAAGAGTGACCTTGTAAGTAGATTCTCCTCCCCAGTCAAGCCTCCTGATAAGAGACTTGCTGACACCTTGACTCCAGATTGTGAGACTTGGAGCACAGTGATGCTGTGCCTGGACTCTTGACCCAAAGAAACTGTTCTCCAAACTACAAGCTGTTTTTTCTTTAAATGATTTCACCACTACCTTTTTATTTTGCAGGACCTGTAACACCTTCCCTTTCTCTGTCTGCTTGGCAAACTCCACTCCCCTTTTAGGGTCACAGCTTCTCAGAGGTTGTGTCTAACTCTCTGCCTTTCATGCATAATAAAGGCCCTCTCACCTATTCTCCCAGAGATCCTGGTATCTTTTTATAACATCACCAACATTATATCACCGATACTCTTTATAGCAGACTGTATGCTCCATGAAGGTAGGAACAATCATCTTTACATCATCAGTGCCTTGCTCAATGAATGGCCATAAAAGTTCAGTGAGTGAATGCTTAATAACTTGAAGTGAAAGAAGATAAACAATCATAGTAACTCAGAATGCACAGCAACTAACTGAGAGGTTGCCTTGTCCAATTCTCTAATTTTTCTATTGCTTAGCTAAATATCTGTAGGGTTTCTCCTCCTGATTTTAGAATATTACAATTTCTCTCCCTTTTATAGAATAGGAAAACAAGATCAGAGAAATAAAGAGATTTATCCGCCTTTAAGCAGCAGACTTAAATTTAGGAAAAAAGGTATCAACTTCAGGTTTAACCCTTTCTATTATGCTAAGGTTGTATAATAACACACTATTATGACAGGATTCTATAATCTATTAGGCATCTTAGAGTTTCACAGAGTAACAGAAACAAATCTTTTTATGAAAACATCCCACTCTGTAAAAAAAACCTCAGTTTTATCATATCAATCATATGAAGGACAATTTCAGACTTATATATTGGGGGCTGGGGTAGGAATGAGATGCATGACATTTGTTAATATATATAGATTATTTTGACAACACAAGGTAAACAAAAGTTTATGGTGTACCTCATACGATGTTCTCCTTTTCTCCGTAAGACATGCAAATGAAAACCTATTTTCTTTGAAGAGTCAGATAACGGTGTTAAAGTGCCATCTCCCCTATCTACAGCAGGAAAGAAATTCAATTGATCTCCTTCTCGGTACACCAAAAATGTAACTTGTTTGTTGCAGGAGGTCTTCTCCCAGACCTCAACTCGACTGGAATCCAAGTACTCTGCCATCTTCCTAAGTGGATCTTCTGTAGGAACTACAAATGGAAAATTGATAAGTCTTCGATTTGGATCAAGTTTTATGCATCTGGGCACAGTAGTGACAGGATATAATGTACTGAATTTGAACAACAGCCCTGTGCATATAATATAAACATGATATTCTTCAAATAAGTTTCTGATCTTTCTAGAGTTAATATAGCATTCCTTATGTTGTATTAATAAGAAACAAACAAACGAAATGCATGATTATGTTACTATGTTCAAAGACAGAGCTAAACCAAAACATGAGGGTTTTTTGTCCTATGCCATTATAGTCTATATTTTTTTCCCTGTGCCACTAGAGTCTGTATATTTGCTGATTCTATGACATTACTATCAACAATTCTTTTACTATATACTTTCTGCTCCCTATATTTTCAAATATTGGTTCCAACAATAATTAAAATCAACATAAATCCCACTTACTTTAGATTAAAAGTACACAGACACAGCCGTATGTGGTGGCTCATGCCTGTAATCCCAGCACTTTGGGAGGCCGAGGCAGGCAGATCATGAGGTCAAGAGATCGAGACCATCCTGGCCAACATGGTGAAACCCCGTCTCTACTAAAAAAAAATAAAAATACAAAAATTAGCTGGGCATGGTGGCGTGCACCTGTAGTCCCAGCTATTCGGGAGGGTAAGGCAGGAGAATTGCTTGAACCCAGGGGCCGGCGGTTGCAGTGAGCTGAGATTGCGCCACTACACTCCAGCCTGGAGTCTCCACTAACGTCATCTTTTTGAGGGCCCTTCCTACCCTATTTTCTACATAGCACTTACAACCATTAGGAGTTACATCAACTCTTTACACATTTATTGTAGGCACTGTCATGAAGCAGAGACTTTCTCTCCCATGTCTACTATACTTGGAACATTGCACTGACCATTTAGTAGATGCTCAATATGTATTTGTTGAATGAATGACTGGATTTCAGAACTACTTATATTCTGAGAAAGGATGCAACAGGGCCATGATAATATCCATGAAACCCAGATGCATCACAAACCAAGTAAACAGACAACGTTGGAATTTTGCAAAACAATCATAATCTCAGGAATTGAAGATCTGGTCGATTTAAAAATAAACAAGATTCCTATGAAACTAAACACAATGGTAATATAATACTTACAGTATGTCATTCCATTTCTGTTCCCTATATTGGCAAAAGGTTTATTTTTAAATCTCCCTGAATTGGATCAGGAATCAGGTGATTTTTCTGAATTGTATTTTAGAGTTCCAGCCTCTAGGCATTTAGGTTTTAAAGAACAATGCCTAGAGAACCAAATGTGATTTTTCTAAGACCTAATAGCAGAAAGGAAACCTAAATGAAACCTGAGGCTATAAAAATACTAACTGACATAAAGAATGTTACTGTCAAATTGTTTATATATATATATATATATGTATATATATGCCTACCTCTTCTAGTATTTATAGGTCCGCCACGCATAGCCAAAACTAGCTTTAAGGTACACCCTTCTGAAATGCTGTGGAGAGTTAACACAAAAATAAATCATAATCATCAAAATGCATTCAGTGCTAAATGTACACATAATTACATGCTGGCTTATCAGGCAGAGTGCCTACTCTCTAAAATATAAAAAGATATAGCAATGTAAATACATATAAAATGTTAACGTATTTATTGGTACAAATAATAAAAGAAGTGAAACAAATTCTCATAAGCCATAAAGAAATCCAAGAATAAACATACTGGAAAAGACCTCTGTGACTATGTGTTTTAGCTTGTTCATTTCACATTAAGGACAAGGAGGCCCAGAGAACAAAAGTGGCTTGCCCAAGACCCAAAGTATAGAAAATAGCAAATCTATTTAATAAAATAGAAAATAGAAAAATAACAAGGTCTCCTGACTCTCAGTGCTCTTACAGCTATTCCACACTGCCTCTTATCCTTTTGCCCTTTTCTTAAGAAAGGAGTGATGAATTATGTGAAAGAGGGGAGAAATAAGAGAGACAAAGTGTCAGAAAGTATGTTGGTAGTCACTGGTGCACACAGCATTGCTTAGTAACAAAAGCAGGGCTTAACGAGAAAGGAAAGACTTTGGGAAGAACAATTCTCTCTTATCCAAAACTCTTGTAAAAACAGAAAGAAAAGGAACATGGCCAGGAAGGAATGGTTCAATATTCAAAGAAAGGAGCAAAGTAGGCAAGAAGATAATAGGAGGATTTCAAAAGGCAAGAGATAAACAGCTTGACATGAAAAATGAAAAGGGAACATAAACGTATCAGAGGATAAAGGTTAAGTAGTATAGAGTACCAAACTAATGCATCTAAAGTTCAGGATGTATGATGAAATCTAGGAATCTGAACTATTCAGAAGAAAAAGAGACATGATCTAAGAGTTCAAAAGACAAATATTAGCATATGGAGTCATAATACTAAGTGCCTACAAAACAGCCAATATGCAATTACACTCACTTGTAATCATTCAAGCAATAATCATTTTCAAGTTCCATGTTATTCCAAATTAAGTGCTGTCGACAGATGGGAATACCTTAAGGGAAAGTTATTAAAAAAAAGTGTTAAAAGAATTCAATAGCATCTCCAAAAGAGTATGATACAAATCTATTTCATTAAGGAACTAAGAGTACTAATAAATTAAACATTCTTCTAAATTGAATGCTAGGTGCTAAAATTTACAGAAGGCATGCCTAAAAGGAGA
The DNA here is from genome assembly GCF_003255815.1 of Theropithecus gelada. Lineage (NCBI taxonomy): Eukaryota > Metazoa > Chordata > Mammalia > Primates > Cercopithecidae > Theropithecus > Theropithecus gelada. The sequence goes on from NC_037677.1 coordinate 43,400,833, forward strand.
TATAGTCCAATCCATTCACTGTAGAAAAGAACAGATGTTGCAACAACTCTCTGGTCCTAAAACAAGGTATAAGATAGAGAGCCCTTTAAAAGGCAAGATAACATGCTCCTGCACAGCAAAAGAAGCTATCAACAGAGTAAAGAGATGATCTACAGAATGGGAGAACATATTCACAAACTATGCATCTGACAAAAGTCTAATATCTATATGCTATAAAGAACTTAATTCAACAAACAAAAAACAACCCCATTTAAAAATGGGCAAAGGACATGAACAGACACTTCTCAAAAAAAAAAAAAGACATATATGTGGCCAACAAATATATTTTAAAAGCTCAATATCACTAATCATTAGAGAAATGTAAATCAAAACCACAATGAGATACAAGCTCACACCTGTCAGAATGGCCATTATTAAAAAGTCAAAAAATAACAGATGTTGGCAAGGTTGAGGAGAACAGGAAACGCATACACTGCGGGTGGGAATGCAAATTAGTTCAGCCATTGTGGAAAGCAATGTGGAGATTTCTCAAAGAGTTTAAAATAGAACTACCATTCAACCCAGCAATCCCACTACTGGGTATATACCCAAAGAAAAATAAATCGTTCTATCAGAAAGACACATGCACTGGTATGTCCATCACAGCACTATTCACAATACCAAAGAGATGAAATCAATCAAGACGCCCCCGCAACAGTGGACTGGACAAACAAAATGTGGTGCATATACACCACAGAACACCATGCAGCCATAAAAATAATAAAATTATGTCCTTTGCAGCAACATGAGTGCAGCTGGAGGCCATCATCCTAAGAGAACAAATGCAGGAACAGAAAACCCAAATACCGTGTGTTCTCACTTATAAGCAGGAGCTAAACACTGAGTATATATGGACACAAAGATGGGAACAATAGACACTATGGACTACATGGGGAGGAAAGGGATGTGGGTTGAAAAACTACCTATCGAGTACTAGGCTCACATCCTGGGTGACAGGATAATTCATACACCAAACTTCAGTAACACACAATTTACTCATGTAACAAACCTGCCCATGTATCCACTGAACCTAAAATAAAACTTGGAAAAAAAAAAAAAAAGATATTGGGCTGGGTGCAGTGGCTCATGCCTGTAATCCCAGCACTTTGGGAGGCCGAGGCAGGTAGATCACGAGGTCAAGAGATTGAGACCATCTTGGCCAACATGGTGAAACCCCATCTCTACTAAAAATACAAAAACTAGCCAGGCATGATGGCAGGCGCCTATAGTCGCAGCTACTCGGGAGGCTGAGGCAGGAGAATCACTTGAACCTGTGAGGTGGAGGTTGCAGTGAGCCGAGATTGCGCCACTGCACTCCAGCCTGGCAACAGAGTGAGACTCCATCTCAAAAAAAAAAAAAAAAAGATATCATGAATCAGGCCTGAAGAGTTTAATATTTAAGGCCTAAAATGGAAATCAAAAGCAAACAGGAATAGCTATTCTTATATCACATAAAACAGACTTTAAAGCAACAACATTTAAAAAAAAAAAAGACAAAGAAGGTCATTACATAATGATAAAAGGATCAGTCCAACAAGAAGATATTACAATCCTAAATATATATGCACCTAACTCCTGAGCTCCCAGATTCATAAAACAATTACTACTAAGAAAAGAGATAGACAACAACACAATAGTGGGGGACTTTAACACTCCACCGACAGCACTAGACAGGTCATCAAGACAGAAAGTCAACAAAGAAACAATGGACTTAAACTGCACTCTAGAACAAATAGACCTAACAGATACTTACAGAACATTCGACCAAAGAACTGAAAAATATACATTCTTCTCATCAGCACATGAAACTCCAAGATCATATGAGAGGACACAAAAAAGTCTCAAAAAATTTTTAAAAATCAAAATTCTGTCAAGTATCCCCCCAGACCACAGTGGAATAAAATTAGAAATCAACTCCAAATACACAGAAATTAAACAATCTGCTACTGAACGATTTTTGGGTTAACATTTCGAAATCAAAATGGAGATTTAGAAATTCTTCCAAAGGAATGATAATAGTGATACAAGTTATCTAAACCTCTGAGATACAGCAAAAGCAGTGCTAAGAGGCAAGTTTATAGTGCTAAATGCCTACATCAAAAAGTCTGAAAAGTCACAAACTGACATCACAGTTTGATGTGTAACATCACACCTCAAGGAACTAAAGAAACAAGAACGAACCAAACCCACAGCTAGCAGAAGAAAAGAAATAAAGATCAGAGCAGAACTAAATTGAATTGAAACAAAAAAATGCTAAAGATCAATAAACAAAAGGTTGGTTCTTTGAAAATATAAACAAAATCCACAGGCCATTAGCTATATCAATCAAGAAAAGAAAACAGAAGATGCAAATAAACTCACTGAGAAATAAAAATGGAGACATTACAACTTACACCACAGAAATACAGAAGATCATTCAAGACTACTACAAATACCTTTATGCACACAACCTAGACAATCTAGATGAAATGGATAAACTCCTAGAAACATACAATCCTCCTACCTTAAGTAAGGAAGAAATAGAAATCCTGAACCAATAACAAGCAGTGACAATGAATCAGTAATTTTTAAATTGCCAACAAAAAAAAAGCCCAGGGCTAGATGGATTCACAGACTAATTCTACCAGACATTCAAAGAATTGGTACAGGCCGGGCGCGGTGGCTCAAGCCTGTAATCCCAGCACTTTGGGAGGCCGAGACGGGCGGATCACGAGGACAGGGGATCGAGACCATCCTGGCGAACACGGTGAAACCCCGTCTCTACTAAAAAATACAAAAAAACTAGCCAGGCGAGGTGGCCGGCGCCTGTAGTCCCAGCTACTCGGGAGGCTGAGGCAGGAGAATGGCGTAAACCCGGGAGGCGGAGCTTGCAGTGAGCTGAGATCCGGCCACTGCACTCCAGCCTGGGCGACAGAGCCAGACTCCATCTCAAAAAAAAAAAAAAAAAAGAATTGGTACTGGCCAGGCTCGGTGGCTCATGCCTGTAATCCCAGCACTTTGGGAGGCCAAGATGGGTGGATCACGAGGTCAGGAGATCAAGACCATCCTGGCTAACACAGTGAAACCCCATCTCTACTAAAAATACAAAAAATTAGCTGGGTGTGGTTCACGCACCTGTAATCCCAGCTACTTGGGAGGCTGAGGCAGGAGAATTGCTTGAACCCGGGAGGCAGAGGTTGCAGTGAGCCAAGATCGTACCACTGCACTCCAGGCTGGGTGACAGAGCAAGGCTCCGTTTCAAAAAAAATCAAAAGAAAAGAATTGGTACCAATCCTACTCAAACTATTCCAAAAGATTGAAAAAGAGGGAATTGGCCAGGCAAGGTGGCTCACGCCTCACGCCTGTAATCTCAGCACTTTGGGAGGCTGAGGTGGGCAGATCACAAGGTCAGGAGTTTGAGACCGGCCTGGCCAATATGGTGAAACCCTGTCTCTGAGAGCTCAAAGCTGCAGTGAGCTGTCATTGTGCCACTGCACTCCAGGCTGCGTAACAAAGTGAGAACCTGTCTCAAAAACAAAAACAAACAAACAAAAATCTGTAATGGAAAAGTTAAAAGCATTAGAACTCAAAACATAGTAACAAGAAAACAACAAAAATTTGAATAGACACTTCACCAGAAAAGATACAGATGATGCAACAGACTGAGTGTTTGTATTCACCCACTCAAATTCATATGCTGAAGCCTAAATACCCAATATAATGGTATCAGAGGTAAGGTTGGGGGTCTTTGGAGGTAATTAGGTCATAAGGGTAGGGTCCTCAAGAATGGGACTAGTGTCCTTAGAAGAGAGATGATCTCCCTCTCTCTCTCTCTCTTTACCATGAGAGGATATAGAAAGAAAACAGCTGTCTGCAAACCAGAAAGAGTGCCCTCACCAGATCCTAGACCTGTGGGTAATCTTGGACTTCCCAGCTCCAGAACTGTGAGAAATTAAATTCTGTTGTTTAAGCCATCCAATCTATGGTATTCTGTGACAGCAACCTGAACTTTTTCTTTTTTTTTTTTTTTTGAGACAGGGTCTCATCTGTTGCCCAGGCTGGAGTGTAATGGTGCAATTTTAGTTCACTGCAACCTCCACCTCCTGAGCTCAAGCGATCCTCCCACTTCAGCCTCCTGAGCAGCTGGGACTCCAGGCGCATGCCACCACGCCCAGATAATTTCTGTATTTTTAGTAGAGACGGTTTCACAATGTTGCTCAGACTGGTCTTGAACTCCAGGACATGAGTGATCCACCTGGCTCAGCCTCTCGGCCTGAACTTATTAAGACAGATGACAAGCAGATTAAAAGATGCATAACATCATCAGTCATTACGAAACCGTAAATTAAAACCACAGTGAAATATTGCCAATTCATATTATAATAGCAAAAATGAAACAAAAACTGAAACTAAAAGAACCCAGACAATATTATTAAGTGCTGATAAGGATACAGAGCAACCAGAACTTTTACGTATTACTCATACAAACACAAAATGGTAACAGCTGCTCTGGAAAATAATTTAGCAGTTTTATAAAGTTAATATATACTTCCTATGCAATTCAGCAATTCCACTCTTAAGTATTCACCCAAGTGAAATAAAAACCTATGCTTCCATAAAAATGTGTATGTGAAAATTTATATGACTTTATTTGTAATCACTAAAAACCACCCAGATGTCCCTTAACTTGGGAATGAATAACTATGGTACTTCCTTATAACAGAATATTACTCGGCCATAAACAGAATGAACTACTGATACATGTAACAATATGATAAGTCTCAAATGTATTATGCATAAGTGAAAAACAACCAGACTTAAGAGACTATAAAGTGTATGATTTCATTTATATAAAATTCTAAAAAAGGCAAAATTACAGGAACAGAAACAGATCAGTGAGTACGACAGGGGCTTGGAATAGAGGAATGGATTGACCACAAAAGGTACAGAAGAATTCTGATGGGTGATGGAACTGTTCTATATCTTGATTGTGGTGGTGACAGTATGATAGTAAATGTCTGCCAACACCAACAGAACGATATACTTGTTATGGGTTGAACTGTGTCCCTTCAAAATTCTTATGTTGAAGTCTAAGCCCCTTATACCTCAGAATGTGACCTTAATTTGAAGATAGAATCTTGACATATGTATTCAAGTTAAAGTGAGGTAACTAGGGAGGGCCCTAATCCAATATGACTGGTATCCACATAAAAACGAGAAATTTGGAGGCAGATACACACAGATACAAGGAGATTATCATGTAAGAAGACCAGGGTGATGCCTTGAATAAGCCAATGAACTAGAAAGATTGAAAGCAAATCCCTAGGAGCTGGGTGAGAGGCATATGACAGATTCTACAGCCCTCAGAAGGACCTGACAGTCACCAGCTAAATTTCGTATTTTCAGCCTCCAAAACTGTAACTTTCTGTTGTTTAAGTCACCCAGTTTGTGATACTTTGCTATGACAGCCCTAGCAAACTAATACAATGTGTAAATTGTATGATATGTAAATTATATCTTCCTAAAAAATGGTTTGTTAGAATCTGGAGACAAATGAAAACATGCTCAGTATTATTAGTTAGCAAATTAACAATGTGTATAAACTACAAAAAATGATCGAAGCTATCTAATCATATATATTGCTGTGATTACAAAGCCCTTAAGTAACTATTACAATTTTTTAAACAAAAAAATATTTTTAGCAAAACAAGTACTTGGAATTTAATAACACTGACATTCAACTTACCAAAAACTTATAGGATATAGCTAACACAGTTATTGGAATTTTAAAATAAATGGTTAAGTTTTTAAGAAGTTGAGACTCCTAGTTTCAGCTCTGATATGTGGAGAACTTTTAATTCACCACTCCTTACAAGAAAAAAAGCTGAACAAACTGAAAACCAACAACTTTTCCTGGTGCCATCAGAGAAATTAGGTAGTAAGGTAAACCACCATAACAAAATCTGTTGAGATAGGCAAACCCAGAGAGTCAGAGTCAAGATCCGTTTATGTGAAGCAGAAGCCTCCAAAGTCATGAATTGGAAGGAACACTTACATGGTAATTTTGATGAATTCATAGAGGCTGAGTGTGGACCAGCATGAGACTGGGAAATTACTGAGGGCCAGTACACCAGGCCCGTCTAGCCTCCCTACCTCACTTGAACTACTAGAAGCTGAGGGAGAAGAGAAGCTAAGACACACTTTGAAGGTCCCAGCCCAGAGGCACAGACCCACTGAAAGATTTAATCGTAAGATTACAGAATGTTCCCCCTCTTCCCAATATCTCACCACCACACTAACAAGGCTCCAGTAAAACAACAGTGGATTACAACTGAAAGAATTGTAAGACACAAACTCTAAGGAGGAGTCTTCAGGGAAACTCAAAGGCATCAGGGGAGACAAAACAAGAAAATGAGAGGAATTTGAAGCCTCTAGCACTTGCAACTACAGCAAACATTAAACACAGCCCAATTTCTAGCCAGTTGAAGATAAAACATCACTCTAATGTCCTATTTACCTCAATTCCTATTACCTGATATATCTGGTTTTCAACTAAAAATTACAAAGCATGCTAAAAGACATGAAAACACACAGTCTGAAAAGAGAAAACTAGCATCAGAAATAGACTCAGATATGGCAGAGATCTTGAAATTATCAGACAGGGAAATTAAAACAGCTAAGATTAATATGCTAAGAAATCTAATGGAAAAGTATACAACATGAAATAACAGATTGATAATACAAGCAGAGATGGAAACTTTAAGGATAAAAAGTAGATGTTAAAAATAAAAACACTAACAGAAATAAAGAATGCCTTTGATTGGTCATCTGCAGACTGGATGTGGTGAGAAAAGAATCGGGAAGTTTGAAAAATGGCAACAGAAACTTCCTAGGAGAGGCACAGTGGTATGCACCCGTAGTCCCAACTACTTGAAAGGCTGAGGCACAAGGATTATTTTGAGTCTAGGAGTTTGAGTCCAGCCTGGCCAACATAGTGAAATCCCATCTCAAAATAAATACATAAAAGAAACAAAGAAAAGAAAATAAACTTGGCAAAACGGACTGTTAAGAGAAAAAAGAACACACAAAAACAACATCTATTAACTGTGGGACAATTTCAAAAGTTGTAGCAATTTCAAAAGGTGCTACTAGAATATCAGAAGAAAAAATGAGACAGAAGAAATACTTAAATAATGGCCCGATTTTCCAAAATTAATGAAACATACCAAACCGCAGATCCAAGAAGCTCAGAGAATACCAAACACAATAACTACCAAAAAATCTACACCTTCAACGTATTATATCAAACTGTAGAAAAGCAAAGACAAAGACAAAATCCTTAAATCAGGCAGAAAAGGGGAAAAAACACCTTACCTAAAGAGAAGCAAAGATAATTACTACAGGCGACTTATCATCAGAAATCATGCAAATAAGAAAAGAGTGTAGTGAAATATTTAGTGTTGAAAGAAAAAAAACACCAACTTAGAATTCTATACCCTGAAATATTATCCTTCAGAAATGAAGGAGAAATACTTTTTCAGACAAACAAGAAAAGTTAAAATCTGGGTTTTTTTGCAAGAAACCTTAAAAGACATTATTCACCAAAAAAATGATGTAGGTTAGAAACTAAGATCTACACAAAGAAAGCAAGAGGGCTGAGCATGGTGGAATTTGTTGCCAGTGGACCCATATTGCAAGAAATGTTAAAAGACATTATTCACAGAAAACAGGATGTAGGTCAGAAACTCAGATCTACATAAACAAAGGAAGAGGGCTGGGCATGGTGGCTCACGTCTGTAATCCCAGCTTTTTGGAAGGCTGAGGCAGGAGGATCGCTCTGCTAAGCACTTCACCTTTAACTCATTTAATCCTGAGAACAACTCTTTGAGATAAATACTATTATTCTTCCATTTTAGACTGAGACATCTAAGATAAAGAGAGGTTAAGTAATTTGGGCAGCCAGTAATCTGAAGCCAGGCAGCAAGCCTTCGGCACTCCAGTCCCCTTTTTCGAGGCCCTTTGCAAGTCCCTGAGCAGGCCCTGCTCCTCCCTTGCTGCAGCCTCCTTGTTCCTAATGCAGCACACTCCTTCAGCCCTTTCTCCACTAGCCCCTCCATCCTCCCCACTCTCCCCACCAGGCTCTAGTACTCAACTTACCAAAAACTTCCCCTAAAGGAAAAGCAGTCTGGCAGAATAATCATTTTCCCAGCAGGATAAACCCAAGCAGCCTCACCTCTGCCCTCCGTATTCCATATCCCTCTAACTTGGAGAGTCTGACTCACACCGTGTGACCCCCAATGTCTTCCAGGGTATAAAATAGATCACCCAGAAAGGGCTTAAAATGTATTTTTCGGCTGGGTGCGGTGGCTCATGCCTGTAATCCCAACACTTTGGGAGGCCAAGGCAGGTGGATCACCTGAGGTCAGGAGTTCGAGACCAGCCTGGTCAACATGGTGAAACTCCATTTCTACTAAAAGTACAAAATTAGTCGGGCGTGGTGGCACATGCCTGTAATCCCAGCTATTCGGGAGGCTGAGGCAGGAGAATCATTTGAACCCAGGAGGCAGAGGTTGTGGTGAGTAGAGATTGTGCCATTGCACTCCAGCCTGGGCAGCGAGAGCAAAACTCCGTCTCAGAGAAAAAAAAAAAAAGGAAGACTATGTTCTCTCTCTGCCATGTGAAGATGCAGTGAAAATGCAGTGGGCAAGCCTAGAGGAAAGTCCCCACCAGAACCTGTCCATGCTGGTACCCTGATATTCAGCCTTCAGACAGAAATAAATTTCTGTTGTTTAAGCCACCAGTCTGTGGTATTTTGTTATGACAGCTCCAGGAGACTAAGACAGTAGGGTATTTTACATATTACCTTATTTAATTTCCTAATATCTGTATTTGTTCATAAACATTTAAACTTAGATTCAATTGTCTAATAACCACAAAGCCACTGCTTTTGTCCCTACAATGTCTCCTCCTACAGAGGACAAGGAATCTATAACTTGGCTCTGGTTCTGACTCGTGGAAACTAAGTATTTCCCCTTGGATGAGTTATTAATCTCCTCTAAACCCAAGTTGACTCTTCTGACACAAAAAGATTGAAACAGAACTCTCTCTAAAGTGCTTCTGCTGCATAGAGATTATTTAAAATTCATGAACGAGATTAAAAATACAGAGATAATATACAACACAAGAGGATTTCATCTTCATGCTCCAAAAAAGGTATCCTCTAAACTATGATATAAATTGCAAAGCAGAACAAAGTCAAAATAGACTATTATGACTCTAGACCTCACCAAATCATTTAGGGCAGACAAAAGCTTCAACAGCCATTACTGAATGTGCTGATGTGGTCACTGGACTCGGCCAGCCACTTACTTCAGTAGGATGTCTCCTGGGGCTAGATAAATAGCAAATATTCAGGAGCTCATGTATCAGAATCCTTGACCTCACAAAAATGAAAAATTCTAACCCTCCTCATCCTTCTATAATTCTGAACTTAAACCAGCTGGAGGGCAACCCTAGTCACTACCTTTATATTACAAGCAAGTTCCAGCTGGTTTCATCAACAAAGATCCATTTACTGTTATATGGAACAATTTAATTTTCTACTCAAAACTGGATTTTTAACAACTACAAATGGTAAACATTACTTATTGCAGAAATCTGCAAAATGAAAAGAAAAAGGCTAATTTTAATTTTTAATTTTTAAAAAGTGCACTTTTAGGCACTTTTTGCAAATATACAAACCACAAAAGAGACGTTACACATTATTCAGCACCCCTGCTATGCTAAGGGAACTTTGAATGTATGTAAATGTAAGCCAAAAACTCTTTTCGGAAAACCTCCACATTAAAAAAAAAAAAAAAAAAAAAAGGGTGGTTGCAAAGCAGTGTAAAAAGGGAAATAAGATCCCTAGAAGGGAATATAATTACTATTTCCCATTAAAAGTAAAATAAAAAGTAACATTAAAAGTAACTATAAAATAGTTAAGGCAGAATTTGCATGTCACCATAACCTGCTGAAAGTTACTCTAAAATACTATTTCACACCACAGCATGATGCCAGGGATTTGCTTCCAAAGAATCTGGTGAACACAGCAACGGGAACAAAATAGTTCATAAGCTGATAAATGTTGGAGAGAGGGAGTAGAAGGGGGTTCAGTATCTTATTCTTTCTAACATCATATATGTTTGAAATTGTCTCCATTAAAATACTTTAAAAATTACTAGATATTATTGAACAAATTTAATTTTCATATCCTAAAAACAAAGAAAGATGAGTACCTTCCAATCTTCGAATTTTTGCTTTCACAGAAATAATAGTTTCAAAAGGTGAAACTCTCAGCTCAAAACATGTTCCAGTTAATGTTTCAATGAAGAGCTCCATGGTATCATAGAAATGAAGTCTGTAGTAATATGGTCCCATGTTATCATCATTGAAGAATGGAGGCTCTTTTCTGTTATCCATTACTTTGATTTTTCTAGTTCTTCTAAAATATGTCGTAGGCAACTGTATTCCAGTTCTAGCCAAATCAGGTTTGAAGACTGGTAATATATATTGTTGTTCATGTTTTGAGTTTTGTACCTAAAAAAAACAAGAATTTTTTTAATAAGCCTATCTGAAAGTCGTATTTGTCCATAAAGATTTTTCATGTACCTGTGGTCCATATCAATCTTCCAGACAGCCCCAGAATTCACTTTAGTGCTTTTAACTATGTCTAATCCTGAACTTTTCACATTTGTCTCTGAAATCACTCTCCCATCTAGACCATAAGATTATTAAGAAGAGGTATATTTTTTATATTATAAAAATATATCATACGAGAGCTCAGCACAGTTACTTATATATACAGTACATGCTCAACAAATACTTTCGTTGTTAAATGATGTATAAACCAAACTCAACAAACACATCAGTACATTTTTGCAAGGCTTTGAAAAATTTATTCATATCCTTTTCTAAAACATATAAATTATGTCTTCTATACCATACAAAGCATAAGCTTACAACCATTGTACATTTGATTTTTTTTTTTTTTTTTTTGACAGAGTCTTGTTCTGTCACCAGGTTGGAGTGCGGTGGCACAATCTTGGCTCACTGCAACCTCCGCCTCCCGGGTTCAAGCAATTCTCCTGCCTCAGCCTCCCAAGTAGCTGGAATTACAGGCACCCACCACCATGCCCAGAAGATTTTTGTATTTTTAGTAGAAACAAGGTTTCACCATGTTGGCCAGAATGGTCTCGATCTCTTGACCTCGTGATCCACCTACCTCGGCCTCCCAAAGTGCTGGGATTACAGGCGTGAGCCACCGTGCCCAGCCATTTGACATATATGTGTGTGTGTGTGTGTGTGTGTGTGTGTGTGTGTATATATATATATTTTTTTTTTTTTTGAGGCAGGGTCTTGCTCTGTTGCCCTGAGCTGGAATGCAGTGGCAATGATTACAGCTCACTGCAACCTCAACCTCCTGGGCTCAAGCGATCCTCCCACCCAGCCTCCAAAGCAACTGGGACTACAGGCATGCACCATCATACCTGGGTAATTTTTATATTTGTTGTAGAGACAGGGTATCTCTATGTTGCACAGGCTGGTCTCAAACTCCTGGGCTCAAGCAATCCTCCTGCTTTGGCCTCCTAAAGTGCTGGGATTACAGGCATGAGCCACCATGCCTACTCCTGTTGTATATTTGAATCATACTGGATAACAGGAATGCCAACCATCATAATAGGTTGCTTAAAAGTAGTACTCACTAGGCCGGGTGCTGTGGCTCACGCTTGTAATCCCAGCACTTTGGGAAGCCGAGACGGGAGGATCACGAGGTCAGGAGATTGAGACCATCCTGGCTAACACGGTGAGACCCCATCTCTACTAAAAATACAAAAAACATTAGCCGGGTGTGGCGGCACGCACCTGTAGTCCCAGCTACTCGGGAGACGCAGGAGAATGCCATGAACCTGGGAGGCAGAGCTTGCAGTGAGCTGAAATCATGCCACAGCACCCCAGCCTGGGTGACAGAGCAAGACTCCGTCTCAAAAAAATAAAGTAGTACTCACTAAATCATCAACGGATTCCAGAGGATATTACAGCATTAAGATGACATTAAAATTGGTAATAAATATTAGACAATCTCTGCTCACATACATACAATGGCTAATGAGTATGAGTGGTAAGCCCAACAAATAGAAGTAGTAAACTAAATGACAAGTATAGAACTAGGAGCACAAGAATGATCAAATTGCTATTGCTATTAATTGTGAAAATTCTATACAGGAGGGCCTTGAACTTAAACTAAGACAAATGATACACATCTTTCTGGTGAGGAGAGTAAGCCTTTTTAAAAATAGCTTTATTGAGAGCCGGGCGCAGTGGCTCACACCTGTAATACCAGCACTTTGGAAGTGGAAGCTGAGGTGGGCGGATCACCTGAGGTCAGGAGTTCGAGACTAGCCTGGCCAAAATGGCAAAATCCTGTCTCTACCAAAAAAATACAAAAATTAGCCGGGTATGGTGGTGCATGCCTGTAGTCCCAGCTACTCAGGAGGCTGAGGCAGGAGAATCGCTTGAGTCCAGAAGGCAGAGGTTGCAGTCAGCTGAGATCGCACCACTGCACTCCAACCTGAGCAATGGAGCAAGACTCCATCTTACAAAAAAAAAAAAAAAGAAGCTTTATTGAAATGTAATTCACATGCCATAAAAGTCACTCATTTAAAGTCTAAAATTCAATGGTTTTTATTATATACACAGAGTTGTGCAACCATCACCACATTTGCTTTAAAAAATGTTCATCACCTCTAAAAGGAACCCCATACCCTGTAACCATCACTCCCAAATTCCCCCAGTCCCCCACTCAACCCTATGCAACCACTAATCTACTTTCTATCTCCAAATTGGTCTATTCTGGACATTTCACATAAATAGAATCACATATGACTTTTTGTGACTGGTTTCTTTCACTTAGCATAATGTTTTCAAAGTTTATCATGTTCTAAGATATATCAGTACTTCACTCCTTTTTATTATTGAATAATAGTCCCTTGTGGCAATATATCTCATGTTGTTTATCTATCCATCAGTTGATGAGCATTTGAGTTGTTTCCAATTTGGGGCTGTTACATATAATGCTAAGATGAACATTCAACTGCAAGTTTTTGTGTAAACATATGTTTTCCTTCCTCTTTGAAGTAGCTTTGCTGGGTTATGTGGTAACTCTTATGTTTAGCACTTTGTGGAACTACCAAACTGTTTTCTAAATGGTATGGATCATTTTAGAGTCCCACCAACAATGAATGAGGGTGCCAATTTCCCCACACCCTTGCCAATACTTCTTTCTTTTCTATTAAAGCTATCCTAGTGGGTGTGAAGTAGTATCTCGCTGTGGCTGTGATTTCCATTTCTTTAAAAACTAATTATATTGTACATCTTTTTTATGTGATTATTGGCCATTTGCATACACTCTTTGGAGAAATGCCTATTCATATATTTTGTCTATTTTTAATTGGATTTTTTATTGAGTTGTATGATATTGTATTGATATGTATGTATGTTACATGTTCTAGATAAAAACACTTAACAGATATATGAATGGCAAATATTTTCTCTCATTTTGTGGGTTGTCTTTTGATAGTATCTTTCAAAACACAAAAGCTTTTAATTTTGTTAAAGTCTAATTTGGTTATTTTTCTTTTATCATACTTAAAAAGCTTGGCCTAACCCAAGGTAATAAAGATTGACTTAAGTATTTTTCTAAGAATTGTATAGTTTTAGCTCTTATATTTAGGTCTATTGTCTAATTTCAATTTAGTTTTGTGTATGGTGTGAGGTAGGGTCTAACTTTATTCTTTTGCATGTGGATAACCAGTTGTTCCAGTATTACTTGTCAGAATAACCATTTGTTCCCAGTTGAATTCTCTTGGATCCTTGTTAAAAACCAATTTATTGTCAATGTGAAGCTTTATTTCCAGACTCTTTATTCTGTTTATCTACCTATGCCAGTACCACTGTATCTTAATTACTGTAACTTTGTAGTAAGTTCTGAAATCAGGAAGTGTGAAGCCTCCAATTTGTTCTTCTCTTTTTAGATTGTTGGCTATTCTGGGTTCCTTGAATTGCCATATGAATTTTAAGTATGCCCATTTTGCAAAAATGTCAGCTGGGATTTTGACAGGGATTGTATCAAGTCTATAGATTTGGAGAGTATTGCAATCTTAATACTAAGCTGCATTGCTTATATATGACTTTGTATGGAGCTCTCTAACCTGAATCCTCTTTCTTTCACTCATTTAGGCAACTGCTTTTACAATTTTGGATAACATGAATTCTTAAAAACATACTGATGCTATATCAAATAAGAGTATACTATAGAGTTTCCAGTGTGCATATCCCCGAAGCCAAAAGTACTCCTAACTACATAGTAGCAGCTCTAGCAACAGAAGTCAGGTGTCAGGACTGCAAAATGAACATGACAGAAATAAAGACATGAGTGACTATGCCTGCCCAAGGAATCTGGAGGGTTTCCTTCACCACAGTGTTCTTCCATAGTGAGACCCTGAAAATAATAGGCTGGGGGAGGGTAGAAGGTAACAAACAAATTTGGAAGTTCTTCATCTATAATGAGAATGGATAATGTAACTATAAGCCAGAAGAAAAAGAACAAACCCGAATAGCATTAATTGTGCTGGAACTTCCACTGTAAGTCTGGGTCCAGTCAATGGGGTAATTTCCAATATCCCAAAAGAACCAAGGTTGATAACCAAAAGCAAAAATGCTTCCCTCTAAATAGTTATGCTTCTCCTCAGGAGTAGAAATCACTGTAGCAGAGGACAAAATGAGGCCATGAAATCTGGTTAAGCCAGACTGGATGCCTAGAGGGTAGCTAAGGAGCAAATGGAAGCTGCGGCAGGCCAAAGACCTAGCCAGTACTAAAAGCTGGATCCATGAATGGCTTCTTGAAATGGTGTGTGGTCATGCTTAGCTGAGTATACTGTGGGACTCATGATCTTGGAAAATGAGGGGGCAATGAAGACTTCAAGATAGGATGGAAAAACAGCTAAAAAAAAAAAAAACAAAAACAAAAAAGAAGGGGAACAGGAAACAAAGAAAACAGAAAAAAAGCTGGCCACTGTGGCTCATGCCTGTAATCGCAGCAATTCATGAGGCCAAGGTGGGAGAATCACTTGAGGCAAGAAGGTTGAGACCAGCCTGGGCAACATAGCGACACCCTTGTTTCTACAAAATTAAAAAAAAAAAAAAATTAGCTGGGTATGATGGCACACACCTGTAGTCCCAGCTATTCAGGAGGGTATGGTGGGAGGATCACTGGAGCCCTGGAGATCCAAGCTGCAGCAAGCTATGATTATGCTACTGCACTCCAGCCTGGGCAACACAGACAGACACTATCTCAAAAAAAAAAAAAAAAAAAAAAAAAATTGGGGGCAGGTAGAGAAAAATGTACTTCCAGAATTTTTACAATTATATATCTAGCTATTAAGAGTAATGACACCAAAAAGATTTCTAAATCAATTCCTGGTTTGTTCCAAGATGACCGAATAGAACAGCTCCGGTCTGCAGCTCCCAGCGTCATCAATGCAGAAAACGGGTGATTTCTGCATTTCCAACTGAGGTACCTGGTTCATCTTATTAGGACTGGTTGGACAGTGGGTGCAGCCCACAGAGGGCGAGCCAAAACAGGGTGGGGCGTCACCTCACCTGGGAAGAGCAAGGGGTCAGGGGATTTCCCTTTCCTAGCCAAGAGAAGCCGTGACAGACAGTACCTGGAAAAACGCAACACTCCCGCTCAAATACTGTGGTTTTTCCAAAGTCTTAGCAACCAGCAGACCAGGAGATTACATCCCGCACCTGGCTCAGTGGGTCCCATGCCCATGGAGCCTTGCTCACTGCTAGCACAGCAGTCTGCGATTGACCTGCAAGGCAGCAGCCCAGCAGGGAGGGGGTGTCTGCCATTGCTGAGGCTTGAGTAGGTAAACAAAGCAGCTGGGAAGCTTGAACTGGGCAGAGCCCACCGCAGGGCTACAGTGCTTGCTGCCTCTATAGACTCCACCTCTGGGGGTAGGGCATAGCTGAACAAAAGGCAGCAGAAACTTCTGTAGACTTAAACATCCTGTCTGACAGTTCAAAGAAAGCAATGGTTCTCCCAGCACAGTGCCTGAGCTCTGAGAACGGACAGACTGCCGCCTCAAGTGGGTCCCTGACCGCCATGTAGACTAACTGGAAGACACCTCCCAGTAGGGGCCGACTGACACCTCATACAGGCAGGTGCCCCTCTGGGACAAAGCTTCCAGAGGAAGGATCAGGCAGCAATATTTGCTGTTCTGCAATATTTGCAGTTCTGCAGCCTCCACTGGTAATACCCAGGCAAACAAGGTCTGGAGGTCCGACAAACTCCAACAGACCTGCAGGTAAGGGACCTGACTGTTAGAAGGAAAACTAACAAACAGAAAGGAATAGCATCAACATCAACAAAAAGGACATCCACACCAAAACCCCTTTTGTAGGTCACCAACATCAAAAACCAAAGGTAGATAAAACCACAAAGATGAGGAGAAACCAGAGCAGAAAACCTGAAAATTCTAAAAACCAGAGCACCTCTTCTCCTCCAAAGGATCGCAGCTCCTCGCCAGCAACGGTACAAAGGTGGATGGAGACTAACTTTGATGAGATGACAGAAGTAGGCTTCAGAAGGCCGGTAATAACAAACTTCTCCAAGCTAAAGGAGGATGTTCGAACCCATCACAAGGAAGCTAAAAACCTTGAAAAAAGATTAGACGAATGGCTAACTAGAATAAACAGTGTAGAGAAGACCTTAAATGACCTGATGGAGCTGAAAACCATGGCACGAGAACTATGTGACATATGCACAAGCTTCAATAGCCAATTCGATCAAGTGGAAGAAAGGGTATCAGTGATTGAAGATCAAATGAATCAAATAAAGCAAGAAGAGAAGTTTAGGGAAAAAAAGTAAAAAGAAATGAACAAAGCCTCCAACAAATATGGGACTATGTGAAAAGACCAAATCTACATTTGATTGGTATACCTAAAAGTGACGGGGAGAATGAAAATAAATTGGAAAACACTCTTCAGTATATTATCCAGGAGAACTTCCCCAAACTAGCAAGGCAGGCCATAATTCAAATTCAGGAAATAAAGAGAACACCACAAAGATACTCCTCAAGAACAGCAACCCCCAGACACATAATTGTCAGATTCACCAAGGCTGAAATGAAGGAAAAAATGTTAAGGGCAGTCAGAGAGAAAGGTTGGGTTACCCACAAAGGGAAGCCCATCAGACTAACAGTGGATCTCTCAGCAGAAACTTCAAGCCAGAAGAGAGTGGGGGCCAATATTCAACATTCTTAAAGAAAAGATTTTTCAACTCAGAATTTCATATCCAGCCAAACTAAGCTTCATAAGTGAAGGAGAAATAAAATCATTTACAGACAAGCAAATGCTGAGAGATTTTGTCACCACCAGGCCTGCCTTACAAGAGCTCCTGAAGGAAGCAGATGGAAAGGAACAACTGGTACCAGACACTGAAAAAACATGCCAAATGGTAAAGACCATTGATGCTATGAAGAAACTGCAATAATTAATAGGCAAAATAATCAGCTAACATCATAATGACAGGATCAAATTCACACATAACAGTATTAACCTTACATGTAAATGGGCTAAATGCCCCAACTAAAAGACACAGACTGGCAAATTGGATAAAGAGTCAAGACCCATCAGTGTGCTGTATTCGGGAGACCTATCTCACGTGCAAAGACACACAAAGGCTCAAAATAAAGGGATGGAAGAAGATCTACCAAGCAAATAGAAAGCAAAAAAGGCAGGGGTTGCAATCCTAGTCTCTCATAAAAACAGACTTTAAACCAACAAAGATCATAAGAGACAAAGAAGGCCATTGCATCATGGTAAAGGGATCAATTCAACAAGAAGAGCTAACTATCCTAACTATATATGCATCCAATACAGGAGCACCCAGATTCATAAAGCAAGTCCTTAGAGACGTACAAAGAGACTTAGACTCCCACATAATAATAATGGGAGACTTTAACACCCCACTGTTGGCATTAGACAGATCAATAAGACAGAAGATTAACAAGGATATCCAGGACTTGAACTCTGCACCAAGGAGACCTAATAGACATCTACAGAACTCTCCACCCCAAATCAACAGAATATACATTCTTCTCAGCACCAGATGGCACTTATTCCAAAGCTGACCACATAGTTGGAAGTAAAGCACTCCTTAGCAAATGTAAAAGAACAGAAATTATAATAAACTGTCTCTCAGACCACAGTGCAATCAAATTAGAACTCAGGATTAAGAAACTCAAAACTGCACAACCACATGGAAACTGAACAACCTGCTCCTGAATGACTACTGTGTAAATAACGAAACAAAGGCAGAAATAAAGATGTTCTTTGAAACCAATGAGAACAAAGACACAACATACCATAATATGTAGGACACATTTAAAGCAGTGTGTAGAGGGAAATTTATAGCACTAAATGCCCACAAGAGAAAGCAGGAAAAATCTAAAATCGACACCGTAACATCAGAATTAAAAGAACTAGAGAAGCAAGAGCAAACACATTCAAAAGCTGGTAGGAGGCAAGAAATAAATAAGATCAGAGCAGAACTGAAGGATACAGAGACACAAAAAACCCTTCAAAAAATCAATGAATCCAGGAGCCAGTTTTTTGAAAAGATCAACAAAATTGATAGACCACTAGCAAGACTAATAAGAAAAGAGAGAAGAATCAAATAGACTCAATAAAAAAAGATAAAGGGGGTATCACCACCAATCCCACAGAAATACAAACTACCATCAGAGACTACTATAAACATCTCCACACAAATAAACTAGAAAATCTAGAAGAAATGGATAAATTCCTGGACACATACACCCTCCCAAGACTAAACCAGGAGAAGTGGAATCTTTGAAGAGACCAATAACAGGCTCTGAAATTGAGGGCAATAACTAACAGCCTACCAACAAAAAAAGTCCAGGACCAGATGGATTCACAGCCAAATTCTACCAAAGGTACAAAGAGGAGCTGGTACCATTCCTTCTGAAACTATTTCAATCAACAGAAAAAGAGGGAATCCTCCCTAACTCATTTTATGAGGCCAGCATCATCCTGATACTAAAGCCTGGCAGAGACACAACAAAAAAAGACAATTTTAGACCAATATCCCTGATGAACATCGATGCGAAAATCCTCAATAAAATACTGGCAAACCAAATCCAGCAGCACATCAAAAAGTTTATCCACTATGATCAAGTCGGCTTCATCCCTGGGATGCAAAGCTGGTTCAACATACGCAAATCAATAAACATAATCCATCACACAAACAGAACCAACGACAAAAACCACGATTATCTTAATAGATGCAGAAAAGACCTTCGACAAAATCCAACAGCCGTTCATGCTAAAAACTCTTAATAAACTAGGTATTGATGGAACGTATCTCAAAATAGTAAGAGCTATTTATGACAAACCCACAGCCAAAATCATATTGAATGGCCAAAAACTGGAAGCACTCCCTTTGAAAACCGGCACAAGACAGGGATGCCCTCTCTCACCACTCCTATTCAACACAGTGTTGCAAGTTCTGACCAGGGCAATCAGGCAAGAGAAAGAAATAAAGGGTATTCAATTAAGAAAAGAGGAAGTCAAATTGTCCCTGTTTGCAGATGACATGGTTGTATATTTAGAAAACCCCATCGCCTCAGCCCAAAATCTCCTTAGGCTGATAAGCAACTTTAGCAAAGTCTCAGGATACAAAATCAATGTGCAAAAATCACAACCAACTGATTTTTTTTTTTTTTTTTTTTTGAGATTGAGTTTCGCTTTTGTTGCCCAGGCTGAAGTGCAATGTTGTGATCTTGGCTCACCACAACCTCGGCCTCCCAGGTTCAAGCGATTCTCCGGCCTCAGCCTCCCTAGTAGCTGGGATTACAGGCATGTGCCACCATGCCCGGCTAATTTTTTTGTATTTTTAGTAGAGATGGGGTTTCTCCATGTTGGTTAGGCAGGTCTCGAACTCCCAACTTCAGATGATCCGCCTGCCTTGGCCTCCCAAAGTGCTGGGATTACAGGCATGAGCCACCGCACTCAGCCTACAACCATCTTTGACAAACCTGACAAAAACAAGAAACGGGGAAAGGATTCCCTATTTAATACATGGTGCTGGCAAAACTGGCTAGTCATATGCAGAAAGCTGAAACTGGATCCCTTCCTTACACTTTATACGAAAATTAATTCAAGATTGATTAAAGACTTAAATGTTAGACCTGAAACCCTAAAAACCCTAGAAGAAAACCTAGGTAATACCATTCAGGACATGTGCATGGGCAAGGACTTCATGACTAAAACACCAAAAGCAATGGCAACAAAAGTCAAAAGAGACAAATGGGATCTAATTAAACTAAAGAGCTTCTGCACAGCAAAAGGAACTACCATCAGAGTGAACAGGCAACCTACAGAATGGGAGAAAATTTTTGCAATCTATTCAGCTGACAAAGGGCTAATATCCAGAATCTACAAAGAACTTAAATTTTCAAGAAAAAAATAAACAACCACATCAAAAAGTGGGCAAAGGACATGAACAGACACTTCTCAAAAGAAGACATTTATGCAGCCAACAAACACATGAAAAAATGCTCATCATCACTGGCAATCAGAGAAATGCAAATTAAAGCCATAATGAGATACAATCTCACACCAGTTAGAATGGCGATCATTAAAAAGTCAGGAAACAACAGATGCTGGAGAGGATGTGGAGAAATAGGAACACTTTTACACTGTTGGTGGGACTGTAGATTAGTTCAACCATTGTGGAAGACAATGTGGCGATTCCTCAAGGATCCAGAACTAGAAATACCATTTGACCCAGCCATCCCATTACTGGGTATATACCCAAAGGATTATAAATCATGCCACTATAAAGACACATGCACACGTATGTTTATTGCAGCACTATTCACAATAGCAAAGATTTGGAACCAACCCAAATGTCCATCAGTGATAGACTGGATTAAGAAAATGTGGCACATATACACCATGGAATACTATGCAGCCATAAAAAAAGGATGAATTCATGTCCTTTGCAGGGACATGAATGAAGCTGGAAACAATCATTCTCAGCAAACTATGACAAGGACAGAAAACCAAACACTGCATGTTCTCACTCAGAGGTGGGAACTGAACAACGAGAACACTTGGACACAGGGAGGGGAACATCATACACCGGCCTGTCTGGGGAGGTGGACTGTGGGAGGGACAGCATTAGGAGAAATACCCAATGTAAACGATGAGGTAATCGGTGCAGAAAACCAACATGGCACATGTATACCTATGTAACAAATCTGCACGCTGTGCACATGTACCCTAGAACTTAAAAAAAAAAAAGAAAAGAAAGAAAGAAAAAATCAATTCCCAAAGCATTTCTCTCATCTCTTCTGAAAAAGTTCCAAAAACACAACTCCAAAGATGAAACGGAAGTTAAAGGTAAACAGGCAATAGCGCTGAATACGTAATTTCAGTAACTCAGAATTTGCTCCATCCTCTGCTCTAAAGCTTAGCTACAGAAGAGCATCACCTTTGAAACATTTTCCCAAACATAAAGATATCCAGAATATGAAGCTGCCATTAAAACTGTGACACAGATCTTCCTTTACTGATATGTGAAAACATCCCTAAAGTTCTAAATACGAGGTACAGAACCACATCAACCGCCTAATTTGTCTGTAGCCTAAGCTGAAGTACGGAGTTTATCTGCAAGCGGAATTGGGAAATATTTCAGCCAGCATCTCCTGGCGCCATCCTGATACCTACACACTTGAGGCCACCGAGTCACCTGCGCAGCCGTTGCTCCTCCAAGACCAATCCGGGCTCCCCAGACCCACGGGCCTGAATCTGGAGCACAGCAGACCGCGTGACAACAGCGACTCGGAGATCAGCACCCGTCGGGAAAGCCGGGTACCCGTTGAAGCTGGCGTCACGCCCAAAGGAACAAACGCCAGAGCGTGGGTCCTGGGCAAAGGCGACCCGCCGCTCCGGTCCCCGGGCAGCAGCGGCCGGCGTCAGGCCGCAAGGCCAGGGGCGGGGACGGGACGCTACCCGGCAGCCAGGCGCCGAGCGGCAACACCACTCCGGCCTTGCGCCATTCCGGCCCTACTACGGCCGGCGGCGGCAGCGCGGCTGGGCTCAGCGGCTCGCAGAACGGGCGCCCCCCCTGCCGGCCGCTTGCTAGCTCAGCCTCACCCGCAGTCTTGTCCGCTGGCTCGCTCGTCCGCCCACAGGTAGACAGGGCCCAGCGACCCCACGAGCGACTCCACGTAAGGCACTGACCGACAACGCTCCGCGACCGCCGCGCCCCGCCCCTTTTGTGACACTACCTACCAATCGCTGGACGGCGCTCTCGCTACCCTCCAATCAGCGCTGGCGGGGCGGGCCTGGACCCGGACGTGGGCCGTTGCAGGGGCGCCAGGGCGCTGGGGCCTTCTTGGCATTCCCTGGAGGTTGTGGGTTACAAGGCCCGGATGTTGATCTTTTATTCCTAGCAACACCGCACCCCTGACTCTTGCCCACGCGGGCGTCTTGAGGGCGGCCGCACGGCCTGCTGGGAACGGCGGGGTTGCCGGAGTGCTCTCCGTCGGACCCACCGGGGATCCTCTTCCAGGCGCCTGATTTGCTGGGGATAGGCGATACAGGCAGATGCTGTCCAGTAGGTGGCCTCTCCAGAGCCAGGGGCACTCTTGGTGCGTTTGGGCCGGCCTGCCCTGAACAAATCCGCTTCGGGCTTCAACGACCCCTAATGTTTCTGGCCTCAATTGCCTCATCTGGAAAATGGGGGCATTACCGTGCTTGGTTGAAGACAAGGGTGAAAACAGGTAACTTTCTGTGGTCCTCGTACAAGTTACTGAGGACTGTAGGCCAGGCAATGGAGTAGGCACCCTGGGCTCAAATCCCAGCTTTGGGTAAGCCCAGCCAGGCCTCCTGCTCCAGTTTCCAAGCTACTGAGCTGCGGCGTAAACAGTAACTGGCTTCGAGCTAACACCTGCCTTTCAACCTGACATGGGAGCCCACTGCCTCGTTCCGCCTACAGATTTTCCAACTCCGTGAACCTCCGTCACTACGTGGGTTATTCAGCTGACAAAGAATGTCATCTTGCTCCCGGTGCGGGCTCACTCATCCTCGACTTCTGGCTCAGAGGAGCCGGTCTAATATGAAACTAAACACCTAAGCTGTGTCTCCTGTCCTCTCATTCTTCTGAGACCCTACCCACCAACTTATCTCCACAGTTCAACGAACTATTGAGCATACACTGGGGGAGTATGGTGAGGCACTAAGCTTTGATTCACCAGTCTCGCCGCTGGTTCCTTCTGAAACTCTACATATGCTTAATGCTAAATAAATTGGAGCCCTTTGGGGACAGAGTTATGATGGTAATAATCTTTGCCTTCCTGAGCCTAGAATAGGGCCTGTGATGGAGACTTACTGAGTAAAAACCGTTTACACTGGAGAATTGACAGCATGGACCGTGGAGTCAGGCAGGTGTGTTTAAAGCCTTGGCTCTCCATACTGGAAGCTCCATTACCTGGCCAAGTCATTCATTCTTTACAACATCTTCATCATTATCATCTACCATTTTTCGAGTGCCAGATAGTTGACAAAGGTCTTTACATATTCTCTCCCCATCACAATCCTGCAAGGTTGGTATTTGAAACCCCTTGTCTACAAAGAAGTAAACAAAAGCTAATTAAAGTAGAACAATTTGCCTATAATCAAACAGCTCTATGTCGGAAAGCCAGATTTAAATGTAGGACACAATACAAAAATCCAAACTCGTTCCATTATTCCACATCGCTTCCAGATTTTAGCTTCATCTGTAAAATTAGTGTTACTACATAACCTATCTGATAGATCATGGAGACTGAATAAAACAGCATTAAAAGTTGTTACCATAGGAACTTTTTTTTACATAAGTTCTCTCTCCCTTTCAAGCCTCTCAAAATAGCAGTTTGTGTATTTTCTAAATCTATTGTCTCCTGAATCCCCTGAAATCAATCCTACTGATTGATGAGTAGATTTAGTTGTTCCAAAAGAAAATCACCATATTTAACAAATGCTGACTCTGACCCACACTGGGTCCGAGAACAAGAAACTATTTGCGCAAATAACCTAAGGACAGAAGGAAGATGCATAAAATGAATAGGGGAAAGGAGTGGGCAACTAGCAAGTGCCTTCGTCTGTCATCATGTCACTCTCAGAGCAGACTTGGGCAAATGGTTGACCTGTGGGAGCTGTAAAAAATCTTGACTCTGGATATGAGTAATTCCCCATCTGATCTTACAGTACCCAAGGAAGTAGTCAGTAGCTCCAGGATCGCTGAGACCAACCTGGGCTGCCTACAAGATTGTGCTGTGGTGACAGGCTGAATAGTCAGCAGCAAGACGACAGAGCACCAAAAAGCACAGACTAGAATGGGATCAGCAGTCCAGGTGGCTGGTGGCTACTGCCTTTGTCGATGCAGATAAAGAACGTTTTCATTCCCGCAGAGTTCAATGGGGCAGTGCTGCTCTAGAGGCTGATGTTTCCATCCTCAGCACTTCCCCCTGCTATTACCTACATTCATTCTGCTACTTCCACAAGGCAAGAATGAACAGGATGCCTTAGAGCAATGGTCAGCAAACTGTTTATGTAAAGGGGCAGGGCCAGGCATGGTGGCTCAAGCCTGTAATCCCAGCACTTTGGGAGGCCAAGGTGGATGGATGACGAGGTCAGGAGTTCGAGACCAACCTGGCCAACATGGTGAAACCTCGTCTCTACTACAAATACCAAAATTAGCTGGGTGTTGTGGCAGGTGCCTGTAATCCCAGCTACTTGGGAGGCTAAGGCAGGAGCATCGCCTGAAGCCGAGAAACAGAGGTTGCAGTGAGCTGAGATCATATGACTGCACTCCAGCCTAGGTGACAGAGCAAGACTCTGTCTCAAAAAAATAAATAAAATAAAAGGGTCAGATAGAAAGCGTCTGAGGCTCTGTGAGCCATCCGGTCTCTGTCATAATTACTCAACTCTTACATTGGAGGTAGGGTGAAAGCAGCAATAGAAAGTAAGTAAATGAATGAGTATGGTTGTGTTCCAATAATACTTTATTAGCAAAATCCGACAGTGGGTTTGGGGGAGGGCATAGTTTGCCAAACTAAAATAAAAATTTATTAAAGATTTAAATGTGGCCAAGCATGGTGGCTCACGACTGTAATCCCAGCACTTTGGGAAGCAGAGGCAGGTGGATCACAAGGTCAGGAGGTCGAGACCATCCTGGCCAACATGGTAAAACCCTGTCTCTACTAAAAATACAAAAATGAGGCAGGCGTGGTAGCACATGCCTGTAGGCTAGGGTAGTCTCGAACTTCTGACCTTAATTGATCCACCTGCCTTGGCCTCCCAAAGTGCTAGGGTTACGGGTGTGAGCCACCATGCCCAGCTGAGATCTGATGGTTTCATACATGTTTGACAGTTGCTCCTTCACATGCTCACACTCTCTGGGTGGCCGCCATGTTAGTCGGACCTGGTTCCCCTTCTGCCATGATTGTACGTTTCCTAAGGCCTCCCTAGCCATGCGAAACTGTGAGTCAATTAAACCTCTTTCCTTTATAAATTACCCAACCTCAGGTATTTCTTTATATCAGTGTGAAAACAAACTAATATACTTTCTGATAACCATGCTTGAGGAATTGGGGGATTCAGACTACCTGCGATCAAATTGTGGCCCCACCCTTAGCAGTCATGTGACCTTGGGGAGGTTACTTACCTTCTCCGTCTCCACTTCTTCTGTAAAATCTGTAAATGAGATTGTTTCTGAGGGTTAAATGAGCATAGCACAGTGGGGACACTGTCAGACACACACTGCTTGCCAGATGTCAAGTATTCATCTTTATTGAATTAGGACTGTGGTAATTTTATGGCTCTCGATTTTGTATGATAAAATCATGCTTAGTGCTTTGTTAGTAAAAGAAAGAAAATCTGAAAGTCCCTGCCATGGAAGGAAGAAATAGCGGGGAGAAAAGGGAGTTGGTAAGTTTCAGCATTTCAGAGCATGGAGGGACAAGTTAGGTTTCTATTTTATGGAGAAGGAGGTGGAGGCAGGATGGGTCCTAAGGTGTCATTCAAGACACACAGCCATAACTCTTTATTGAGAATAGAGCTAGGGCCCCAGGGATTGCTGTGGTCAAGTTGTAGACAAAAATGACTACTCATTGGAAGATAGGAGAGGAGTGTTTTGTTACAAAAGCAGTCAGCAATTCAGGTGTATCTATATTCAGTCAGCAAATAAAAGTCATTCAACTTGGTTGCTAATGCGATCCACTCTACTGAGGCTTTGTGTAGAACTCACAGCGGAAGATGGCTTCAAGCAACCAACTACCCTGTGCTTTTCTTAGGACTAAAAAGCTCAGGAAGCTGGTGATGAATGAAAACCTTAGTCCTGCTGGCACTGCAGGAGGGGCCAGGAGAGCAGCAGCATCATAAGCCACAGGGTGGGGCAGCCCAGGCAGGGGCATTCTGAGCTGTTGGGGAGGGGTGGCAGCCAGGGTGGGGCACTGTGAGCTGTCGGGGAGGGCAATGTGAAGTGTGGGGTGGGGCATTGTGTGCCACATGCCTGTGCTCCCTCCCACCTGGGCCAGTGGGCTTCAGTCTGTAGGTGACTACAGAAGGAGGAGGAGCTCCGTCTGTTCTCTCTTCAGGCAGTTGTGTCTCTCAGCGCTTGTTGGGTTCACAAGCAATTTAATAAGCTGGCTGATCTTCACCCTCCCAGACAAGTCACTCAGGGGAGGCGGCCAGGTGCGGGCCTTGGCCTGCAGCCCTAGCCAGGGCCCAGGACCGGGCTGTGAGGTGGGCAGGCGAGCAGTGGGCAAGACCATCTCTGCAAGTGCAGCATAGCCTCAGCCTAGGGCACCGGGAGTGCAAGGCCAAAGCTGTGAGCAGAGGCACAGGTGGTGGCAGACAGTAGAGGCGCCCCATGGGGAACATACTGACCTGTTGTGTGTGACCCAGGGTCAGCCCCGAGTTTGACCAGCAACAGTGGTCAGTGTGTCCCTCTGAGTCCAAGATCTATGAGGCAGGAGCTGGGGACAGGATGGCAGGAGCTGGGGACGGGATGGCAGGAGTGCCCATGGCTGCTGCTGTGCAGCCTGCTGAGGTGACTGTTGAAGTTGGTGAGGACCTCCACATGCACCACATCCATGACCGGGAGATGCCTGAAGGTAAGGAGGTGACGGGTGCCATCTGCCCTCAGCTTGCCTCTGGCTGCTGCTGCCCCCAAGGTCCCCTGGAAGGCATTGCCCACTTCGAGCTCCTTTCTGCCTGTAGCTAGCTTTCCCGGGGCTGGCCAGGAACAAGACCTGGCTCTGCCTTGCATTCTCACCCCTTAGTCTTTCCCCACCGAGTCCAGTCAGTTTCTTTTCGCCTCCCCTCCCAATCGCCCAGTTCTTGCTCTCTCATCTCATTCTGCCAGGCTGGCATGGGACCATTTATTTGTGACTCTTCTTGTCAAATAAGCAGCAAATAAATGAGTTGATAAATTTTTATAAATGGTTACATCTTTTTTTGCTTTTCTCCCTCTATACGTATAGCTTTGGAGTTTAACCCTTCTGCCAATCCAGAGGCAAGCACAATATGCCACAGGAACTGTCAAACAGATGGTGAGACAACATTGTCTGTATGTCTGTGTATTATCCTGTGGGACTTTGTTGAGGCTTCTTTGGACCATTCTCTTCCTTTCCTCAATAAAAACTCAAATATCCCGACTTTCCAGCACCCATCTTATTTTTTCTTTGTACCTGTCCACATGGTACCTAAGTGAAGGAACCAGGTAAGTGCCTAATTGTTTCCTTTGTTAAAGTAGGTAAATCTCAGGACAGTTCATATTCAGATATTCGGGGATTTCTTACTTAAAATCAGAATGGAGGTTGCCATGGGAGAGGCTGTATGGTATTCTTAATGGGCTGCTGTAAGTCACCTTGATAGAAGCTGCTTAGTTTCTTCTAACTGTAATTTGAACACAGAAGGAAATAAAACAAAAAAAGGGTGCTTAAAATAATTGTGAAAGGTGTGAAATGTCACGGCCAGGGCTGCAGAAAAAGGTTGTGTGTCTGTGTGTTTGGGGTTTCTCAAAGGACTTTACCTATGAGGCTCTGATTACTCTAAAATTTTTAATTTAACACAAAATGTGTTTCCAAATTTATTCTGGTGATTTAACAGACTTTATTCACCTCCTTGTTCTAAAAGGTGGGGATTGGTTCATGATCAAAACTTTCAAAATACATGAAACGTCAATGTAGACTTTTAATGTGTAATATAAAGATTGCAGGTTAAAATGTCAGACCTTCCCTGTAAGAGTGTTTGTTGCTGAGGCTCCCCCTTTGTCCTTTCCCCTCCTGACAATAGCATCTCGTTCAAAGATAAGAAAGTTGGAGTTTTGACCGGGCATGGTGGCTCACGCCTGTAATTCCAGCACTTTGGGAGGCCAAGGCGGGCAGATCACCTGAGGTCAGGTGTTCGAGACCAGCCTGGCTAACATGGTGAAACCCCGTCTGTACTAGAAAAAAGTACAAAAATTAGCTGGGCGTGGTGGTGCATGCCTGTAGTTCCAGCTACTCGAGAGGCTGAGGCAGGAGAATTGCTTGAACCCAGGAGGCAGAGGTTGCAGTGAGCAGAGAGCACCAATGCACTCCAGCCTGGGTGACAGAGTGAGACCCCATCTCAAAAAAAATAAAAATAAAAAATAAAAAGAGAAAGAAAAGAAAAAGAAAGAAAGAAAGTTGGAATTTTTTAGTCTCTATACTGCTGGGAGAGGCAGGGGATGGGAGGTGGTAGAAAAGAGAAAACAATTAGTTGGTTTGCCTCTAAAATTTTGCAAAAAGGTGAATCTAAGTAAAGGTAATTCTGGGTAATAATATGGTTCATGAATAAAAACTAAAATTTTCAAAATAGAAAACATTGCATCATAAAGATATTAAATCCAGTTGGCTTATTGGTTTCATTTAAATGCCAGAGATTTCATTGCTGTAGAAGAAATGTCTCATAGCTCTTCTATTTAAACTTTGGTTGGGCTCCTAATTTTTTAAGAGGTAGGATATTTAAGACTCATGATGAGTGTGACTTTGTAACTTGGAAGTACTATCCTCACTTTTCAAGATATTTAAGGATTGCTTTAGAATAAACAAATATATTAAGTGAATTAATTGATTATACCTTTATACACAAACTGTGTAAGTATTTGTGTAAACTTATACTCTGCTTGGTGATGTAAGGAAAGCCTCTGAGTGATGTTACACACAGCTAGTAGATGGGTAGTGTTGGATGGGAGCCCAAAAATGGCTCTTTATTGTCATTCTTTAGGATTACAGCACAGTTTATGTATGTCTCACTTGGCCCTTTCCAATACAAATAAGGCCTGGGTATGTTCTCCCTATGTATTGTTAATGAAGAAATGAAGACGTAGAGATATCACATGACTATGGAAGACATCTACTTAACAGAACTAAGGTTCTATGTCCTCAGAATGACATGGAAGTGACAGATATGCTGAATTTACTTTTTTAAAATTTAAAAAACTCTAGAATACATCTATATTTTGCCTATAAAATAGACCTGTCTTTTAAAACTTACTGCCAGCTTGATTTATTTTATGCAAAGTGGATTTTATACCACTCAAAACCAATATTTACCTCTTCTTTTTTTTTTTTTTTAAATAAAGGAAGGTGTCACTGTGTTACTCATGCTGGCCTCAAATTCCTGACCTGGGTTCAAGTGATTTTCCCATCTCAGCCTCCTGAGTAGCTGGGACTACAAGCATGTGCCATCTTGCCTTGCTCTATCTTATGTCCATACATTCATTTCAATGGATAAGAATAAAAGTAGAGGTAGTGAAACAGCCTAAATGCAGCAGTTGAATAAACAAATTGATAAATTTTATAAATGATTACATCTTTTTTTCTTTTCTCCCTCTATACGTATAGCTTTGGAGTTTAACCCTCCTGCCAATCCAGAGGCAAGCACAATATTCCAGAGAAACTCTCAAAAGGATGGTGAGACAACATTGTTTTTTCTACCAAGAGAAATAATAAAAACTCTTGTTTGATTAGGTTATAGAAAGTATTTAGAAAAACTCAAATTGGTTTAAGTTTTTCACCTTTTCACATGTTCACTTGTCTTATTTTAACATGTGATATACTTTCCTTTAGTTGTTATTGTTTTAGTGAAAACATGTAAACTGTTTGTTTATACATTTTGCCATCTTTTTATCAACACAATTAATTTGTCATGTGACGGAGGAGTCATGGACTTCTTTATTTATACTTCTTGGATTTATCTTTATTTATAATTCTTGGATTTCTTTTTATTTATAATTCCTCTTTCCTTACTCGAAAGAGTACATTTTAAAGATGAATGATAGAACTTAGGCTTCAGCTTGGTTTTCATTTAAACAAATTAAAAACATAGTTGTTTATCATCGGGGATTGAATCTGTGATTTGGGCCTCCTCTCACACAGTCCTCTGACCACATTCATTTACCACATCCACGTTCATGCTACTCAAAACTTTTAAGTTTTTAACCTTTTCATTTGATGTAATGTAAATTTAAACATGCCCTACTCCTGCTTATTTTCCTTAATGTTATGCTAAATCCTCATTTGTTTGCTAAAAAGCCATACACAGCCAAGTTTTCCAGTTGACTTAAACAGCAAGAATACAAGTGAGGGTTATATAATAATATGTGAAGTAATGCAGCACAGTAAAACATGAGAGGTTGTAACCTTTGTTTTTATAGTTTGAGTAGACTTTGCCCAAATTGAATCAGTTATTTCTGGTTAGAACTTGTGTTCATTTTTTACATTACTGTAAAGAGATACCTAAGGCTGGGTAATTTATAACAAAAAGAGGTTTAATTGGCTCATAGATCTTGGGGCTGTACAAACATGGCTTCAACATCTGCTTCTGGTGAGGGCCGCAGCAAGCTTACAATCATGATAGAAGGCAAAAGGGAAGCAGGTGGTTCCACATGGTGAAAGAGGAAGGAGGGAGGGGAAGGGGGAAGGTACCACATTCTTTTTTCTTTTTTCTTTTTTTCTTTTTTTAATGGAGCCTCGCTCTGTTGCCCAGGCTGGAGTGCAATGGCCTGATCTCTGCTCACTACAACCTCCACCTCCTAGATTCAAGCGATTCTCCTGCCTTAGCCTCCCAAGTAGTTGAGACTATAGGCAGGTGCCACAACACCTGGCTAATTTTTGTATTTGTGGTAGAGACCAAAAAAAATTTTTTTTCTTAGTTGTAGAAATGAGAAGAAGCAACTGTACAAACCATGTTAGTAAACAGCTAGTTGAGAAACTGATAGTTTGACATAAAAGCATGTCTCTCTTGATTTTTTTAAATTACAATATGTACCCAGTGGTGGTAGCATGGAGCTCTTTTTGTGGATTTTCTAAATTTCTTCTATTTTCCTAAGTAATTTATCCAGAAAAATTTTTAGCTTACTGTGTCCACCTTTTAAGGATTTCTGACATTTAAATTGAATTTCAATAGTCTGGTTGTGGTAAAAAATCTGCCTTAAGGCTGGACGTGGTGGCTCACGCCTGTAATCCCAGCACTTTAGGAGGCCCAGGTGGGCAGATCATCTGAGGTCAGGAGTTCGAGACAACCCTGACCAACATAGTGGAATTCTGTCTCTACTAAAAATAGAAAATTAGCCGGGCGCTGTGGCGCATGCCTGGAATCTCAGCTACTCAGGAGGCTGAGGTAGGAGAATCACTTGAACCCGGCAGGCAGAGGTTGCAGTGAGCCGAGATCGCGCCATTGCACTCCAGCCTGGGCAACAGAGCGAAACTCTGCCTCAAAACAAAACAAAACAAAACAAAATAAAAAAACAAAGAGATCTGCCTTAAATATTGAATCTTATTTTTAATGAAATAACAAAAATAGAATAGCTAAGTTAATTGCCAGCACTGTCTACTGACTTTTTATCACAGCAGGTGAAAGCATACCTTTCTTGCTACACCATGATCTTATGTTCCTCCCTCTGTTTCTTCCAATAGTAGCACACTTCTTCATTAAATCAGTAATATTTACATGATTATGACTCTGCAAATATTATTCACTGCTAAGTCATATGGTGTTTTCATTGTGCCTCTGCATTACATATTCTTCATCCTGTCTCTGAAACAGTTCTGAAATCTGAGCAATTCTGCAATTCTCCTGGATCTTCTCTTTTTTCCTAGCCTATGTTAGTTTATCCATCCAAATATAGTAAGGAGCCTCTGGGTGGTCTGTTTGCTTTCACATCCATTATTTTTCAGCATGAAGCTAATTTTCTGACTATATTCATTTGCTTATTTTCTAACAGTTGCTTTTCCTCCAAGTGTTGTAGCATTTATCACATGCCTTTCAAAGATATTTTGCATCTGCAAAAACACATCTGTTCCTTTTGTGTGTGTGTTGGGGGGGTCAACCTTCTTTGGCCTTTTGTCATCCTAGTTCAGTATGGAGTGGCTTTCCCTAGATGTGCTCGATGTCTGCTTTTCTGTGCTATCTCCTTAAAGTCTTTTGGGATCTCACATAACTGCTGTCTTGTGTGGGATCGCCTGAGTCCTAGATTCTGTGTTTCCTTCTGTCCTGTAATTCTTTCTAGTTGTACCTGAACACATTTTCCTGGGTGGAGATATTTAGAGAGCTGGCCAGTCTTAAAATCCCTCCTCTTTGATAGAGAGGAAACCTCTAGGTTGAATCTAAATTTTATGATTCTAAAGACATTTTGCAGTTGTGCTCTCATTACAGTGTTGTTCTTGAATCTATTACCGGTGTGTGATACACAATTTACAACCAGGTTTTAGGTATCTGTGGAAACTTTTTTTTTTTTTTTGAGAAGAGTTTCACTCTTATTGCACAGGCTGGAGTGCAATGGTGCAATCTTGGCTCACTGCAACCTCTACCTCCTGGGTTCAAGTGATTCTCCTGTCTCAACCTCCCAAGTAGCTGGGAGGACAGTCGTGCACCACCATGCCTGGCTAATTTTTGTATTTGTAGTAGAGATGGGGTTTCACCATGTTGGCCAGGCTGGTCTCGAACTCCTGATCTCAAGTGATCCATCCACCTCGGCCTCCCAAAGTGCTGGGATTACAGGCGTGAGCCACCACGCCTGGCCCGAAACATTTTAGGATTTTTCTCTCTCTCTGAAGTTCTGAAATTTTATAATAACAGCTTGCCGGGGATCTTTTCATTGAGGCTACTAAACCTGAGACTATCTCTTCTTGAGAATTTTTTTTTATTTTCTCTGTTACTTTTTTACTGATAGTCTTGTTTTTCAGATGCTAGGCTGCTTAGACCAGTACACCTGCATTTGTTTTTTATTTTTCCCCTTCTTTTTCTTTCAGTTTGTCCTTTTATTCTAGTTCTGGGATATTCTGTGACTTTATCCTCTACTATTTCTGTTGAATTTTATATTTTTGAGAGTGTTTTAAGATTTTTTTGTTAAGTTTTGCTCCTGGTTTTGACTGCTCCCATGAATTCCTTTTTTCTGTTGCTTTGATTTCTGTTGTTGGAGGCTTCCCTCCAATGTGTGGTGGTCCCCGGCCTGCTTTATTTGGAAGCAGGACTTCTGTTAGCTGATAGCACTCACTGTGAGGTTTTGGAAGCCAAACTAGCTTTTCATTTGGGGGACCTCAGTGTATTATCTGGGGATCTTTATTCGAGACATTTCAGTTTCTTCTGAGAAGGATCTCCCAATTTTCTGCCTGGGAAGTAAAAGCATGGCCACTTGCTTTCCAAAAGCAGAGTTAGCGAAGGAAGTTGGAGTTCCATTTTTGGTATACAGTTTTCTTTATATCTCAGGTTTAAGCCATGGTATCTCTGAGCCAGGAATTCTCAGGTTTGATATATCCAGAGAACACACATCTAAGTTTCTTGTCAGATGGAAAGACAGGTAGACTCGGGCCTCTGGTTAGAGATTTTCAACTGACCTTGCTGGCTTTTGTTTTACATTTTACCCTACTTTCCAAAGTGCCATTTGCCCGTAAGTTCACAACCTGCCTTTAGTTCTGCAAGACAAACTGGCTCACTTCTGTTCCAGTCACTTTCTGTAGGCACCAAAGTTGCACTTCCATGTTATTTACCACTCCTTTATCTACTTTTTATGTCTCAGCATTTATTAAAAATTATCTCTGTCAACCTTCTCTCCTGGTCATGTGTGTAATCTTTATTTTATGACTAATGAGACTTCCGGAGGGAGAAGAAATAAATTTGTGGTCTATCTATTATATTTAATCCAAATTTAGGACCTATGTTTAAATCAAAGTCTAATTTGAGTATAATTAATGACATTAATCCAGAGAATTTTTTTAAATGAATGTATCTATAATAAGAATATTTCACTTTTCTTCTAAGGCCTTGTTTGACATTTTCATTCAAACTTTATCCACTGCCATCTACTTCCCATTACTTCACAATAGATGGAGCTGTTTTCATGAATGCCCAAAGTGTTAGAAATATTTAAGTTAATTAAGATTTGTTCATTTTTGGCCTGGTCAACATAGTAAGTTTAAATAACAAATTAGCCATGCCTGGTGGCATGTGCCTTTCATTTAACCTACTCAGGAGGCTGAGACAGAGGATCACTTGAGCTCAGGAGTTTGCAGCTGCTGTTAACCATAATTGCACCACTGCACTCCAGCCTGGGCAACACAGGGAGACCCTGTCGCAGAAAAAGGAAAAAAGTTATTAATTCTTTAAAAATATATCTAGGGCCGGGCGCGGTGGCTCAAGCCTGTAATCCCAGCACTTTGGGAGGCCGAGACGGGCGGATCACGAGGTCAGGAGATCAAGACCATCCTGGCTAACACGGTGAAACCCCGTCTCTACTAAAAAATACAAAAAAAACTAGCCGGGCGAGGTGGCGGGCGCCTGTAGTCCCAGCTGCTCGGGAGGCTGAGGCAGGAGAATGGCGTGAACCCGGGAGGCGGAGCTTGCAGTGAGCTGAGATCTGGCCACTGCACTCCAGCCCGGGCGACAGAGCGAGACTCCGTCTCAAAAAAAAAAAAAATAAAAATAAATAAATAAAAATAAAAATAAAAATATATCTAAAATTTGTCCTGCCCAAAATGAGAGCAAAAAATGTAAACTTTAGTCTTTGTTTTATGTTTGC
Source organism: Theropithecus gelada (assembly GCF_003255815.1). Classification (NCBI taxonomy): domain Eukaryota; kingdom Metazoa; phylum Chordata; class Mammalia; order Primates; family Cercopithecidae; genus Theropithecus; species Theropithecus gelada. Next base: position 43,436,072 of record NC_037677.1, read on the forward strand.
TGAGAAAAATGCTGTATATTATTTATTTATTTATTATTTCCATAGGTTTTTGGGGGAACAGGTGGTATTTGGTTACATGACTAAGTTCTTCAGTGATGATTTGTGAGATTTTGGTGCACGCATCACCTGAGCAGTATCCACTGAACCCAATTTGTAGTATTTTATCCCTCACCCTCCTCCCAGCCTTTCCAGAGTCCCCAAGTCCATTGTATCAGTCTTATGCCTTTGCATCCTTATAACTTAGCTCCCACGTATGAATGAGAACATATGATGTTTAGTTCTCCATGCCTGAGTTACTTCATTTCGAATAATAGTCTTTACTTCCATCCAGGTTGCTGGGAATGCCATTAGTTTATTTCTTATTGTGGCTGTGTGATATTCCTCATGTGTATATGTGTATGTATATCACAGTTTCTTTAGCCACTCCTTGATTGATGGGCATTTGGGCTGGTTCCATATTTTTGTAATTGTAATTTGTAAATCGCAATTTGTTTGAGTTCCACATAGATTCTGGATAATAGCCCCTTGTCAGCTCTATAGACTGTGAAGATTCCCTCCCACTCTGTGGGGTGTCTGCTTACTCTGCTGATTGTTCCTTTCCCTGTGCAGAAGCTCTTTAGTTAAGTCTCACCTGTTTGTTTTGTTGCATTTGCTTTTGTGTTCTTGGTCATGAAGTCTTTGCCTAAGCCAGTGTCTAGATAGGTGTTTCCAATGTTATCTTCTAGAATTTTTATGGTTTCAGGTCATAGATTTATGTCCTTGATCCATCTTGAGTTGATTTCTGTGTAAGGTGAGAGTTGAGGATCCAGTTTCATTCTCCTGCATGTGGCTTGCCAATTATCCCAGCACCATTTGTTGAATAGGGTTCACTTTCTTCACCTTGTGTTTTAGTTGGCTTTGTTGAAAATTAGTTGGCTATAGGTATTTGAGTTTATTTCTGGGTTCTCTATTCTGTTCCATTGGTGTAGATGCCTATTTTTATACCACTACCATGCTGTTTTGGTGACTATGGCCTTATAGTGTAGTTTGAAATCAGGTAATGTGATGCCTCCAGATTTGTTGTTGTTGCTTATATTTGTTTTGGCTACGTGGGTTCTTGTTTGGTCCTATATGAATTTTAGGATTGTTTTTTCTAGTTCTGTGAAGAAGAATGGTGGTATTTTGATGGGAATTACATTGAATTTGTAGATTGCTTTTGGCAGTATGGTCATTTTCGTGATATTCATTCTACCCTTTCATGAGCATGGGCTGTCTTTCCATTTGTTTATGTCCATGATTTCATTGAGCAATGTTTTGTAGTTCCCAATGGCATATCAAAATGATGTTCCAGAGGGCGCAGTGGCTCACGCCTGTAATCCCAACACTTTGGGAGGCCAAGGCAGGTGGATCACGAGGTCAGGGGTTGAGACCAGCCTGGTCAACATGGTGAAACCTCGTCTCTACTAAAAATACAAAAATTAGCCAGGCCTGGTGGCATGTGCCTGTAATCCCATCTACTCAGGAGGCTGAGGCAGGAGAATCACTTGAACCTGGGAGGCAGAGGTTGCAGTGAGCCAAGATCGCCCCACTGCACACTCCAGCCTGGGTGACAGAGCGAGACTCCATCTCGAAAAAAAAAAAAAAAAAAAAAAGATACTCCACCATAATCAAATGGGTTTCGTACTAATGATGCAGGGATGGGTTAACATACACAAGTCAATAAATGTGATACACCCCATGAACAGAATTGAAAACAAAAAAAATCACATGATCATCTTAATAGATGTGGAAAAGACATTTGACAAAATGCAGCATCCTTTTATGATTAAAACCCTCAGCAAAATCGACATACAAAGGTTATACCTCAATGTAATAAAAGCCATCTATGACAAACCCACAACCAACATAATATCAAATGGGGAAAAGTTGAAAGCATTCCCCCTAAGAACCGGAACAAGACAAGGATGCCCACTCTCACCACTTCTATTCAACATAGTACTAGAAGACCCAGCCAGAGCAATCACATGAGAGAAAGCAATAAAAGGCATCCTGATCGGTAAAGAGGAAGTCAAACTGTTGCTGTTTGCTGATGATATGATCGTATACCTAGGAAACCCTAAAGACTCCTCTCAAAAGCTCCTAGAACTGATAAATGAGTTCAGCAAAGTTTCAGGAGACAAAATTAATGTACACAAATCAGTAGCTCTATTATACCCCAACAGAGACCAAGCTTAGAATCAAACCAATAACTCAACCCCTTTTACGATAACTGCAAAAATAAAATAAAATAAAATACTTAGAAATAGACATAATCAAGGAGATGAAAGACCTCTACCAGGAAAACAACTTTAGTATTTTTAATGGGTTAAAATGAGAGGCAGCAGGTACAGCGGAAGAAGTCAGTGGGTGGGCATTGGTGTCCAATGGGCACTGGACCTTTGGTGGTAAAGCTTTGGTTTTGACTTACTAAATTACTAGGTACAATTATTTTCTAGTTTTTGTTATTAAATCTTAAAACTACTAAGTAATCCCTTCCCTTTCTTGTTAAAGATCATAAAATTTCATACTCTGATTTCTTCTGACTGACGTTAGATTGTTTCTATTTTGTGACTACCTTAAATAATACCTATAAACAGTAAACTGTTAGTAGTGTTTTTGCTGTAGTTAAATGTAGTAAAACTTATCCTCCGAATTATAACTGAATTGTCAAACACTTGCGAAGTTTTGGGTTTACTCAGAATTCTATGCTCAGCAGCTGGAGGTAGCAAGAATAAGGGCCCTCCCTTACTCTTATGGAGAGGCATACTCTCTCATGAGGGGGATACGCTGCAAGAATTAGTATCTTGTAAGCAGTGGTGAATTTGACTAATTAGTGTACAAAAAAAAAAACCATTTTTTGGTGTGGCTACTGACAAAGAGATCCAAGAGGGTAGATGGAGTCAAGCTTTTGCTGAAACAAGGAAAGAGAAAAGCAGTATTCTAGGCAGAGAGCCGGGGTAGAGCAGGAAAATGGCTAGGTGCAGGTCAGATGACTTATAGAATGAAACTGATCAAGTTTTGAAATGAATGGAAAGTATTCTCTGAGAGTCTCATTTGAGTCGTGTCATGGCAGTCTTATTTAAACATGAAGTGAAAGTTAAATTTTTTAAGTTGTCATCTGTTTTCAGGGTATGTGAGAGAATATTTAAGTGATACTCTTTTTATCCTCCACATAAGAAAATAGGACTAGAGAAACCTATGGCTTCCTCACTTGTTGGTGGCCTAGCAGCCCTGGCACACAGAGCCTCTGAATCTGAAACACTTGTTTTGTCACAATATCACCTGAAATAATACATTTAGGATGAGTAATTTAGTAAATGCATTAGCCTTGTACTCACTGCAATAAAATGCTCTTGTACCAGTATTATTTAATACATAACATTTTATTGTAGTAAATAAATCATAGAAATAGAAAGTCTCAGCTGCTTTATATTGCTGTAAAAAAAATGAAATCTTATTTTAAACTTTTCTTATGATTTTTAAAGGGAATTCATAAAATCCTTGTTAGGTTTGATGACAGGTACCATATTAAGGGCAGCATTTTATAACCCATATCTTAAACATCGTCTCTGCAAGTTAAGAGCCTCTGATGGGTTTTCTATAGAGTGCAAATGATACCGCACTCAGGCAGTTCATGGAGTGTAAGAAATATCTTAGTGCTTTGTCATTTCACATTTTAACCAAGAAAATAATACACTTTGATAAGTTTAACTTATACTTCCCTTCCCTTTTAGGTATCTACTGTGCGTTTCAGTCAACAATACAGCTCATGTTTGACAATATTCCTTGAAGACAGCACAGCCAGTTAGCCTTATCTTACAATGACAATAATATCGTGAGTACAACTCTACTGCCAAGGGCAGATTCCTTTATTCTAAAATTGTTTCGGCCATTTGTTTTTCCTCTGCAGCAATCAGTTTAAGAAATTGGAGTCAACTGTGTATTGGTATCCAGATTCTAAATATTAATATCAATTTCTCTTTTAATCTTAGATATCATGGTGGAAGGAAAAAATCAGCAAAGAAGCAATCCCAGAAAAAGGGTATTTTTTTGATGCCTTTATGCCTTAAGACAATGTTGAATGCAGTGAGAAGAATGGGTTCCCTTTATTGAATGTTTTTCATGAAAACTTAGTGGTTCAGTGCATTATAGGCCTAAATCAATGTGTACTACTTTGGACAGTAGCCTTGGAAGAAGGAACAGCTTTTTCTCTTCTGGCACCACAGTGTATCTGCATTTGCATTTCTCCCATTGTGCATGAGCACCTCATGGGCCACAAAGATGCGCTTTGAGAGCACCCTGAGATGAAGTTTATTTTAAAAGGAACAACAACCAACACCACCACCACCTCCATAAGGGCTTTCCAGTGTACATTATTATCATCTCTTTGGGTTATGAGTGTTGATTTTTAGAACACAGTTTGGAAAGTACTAATTTAGAACATTAATGTCTTTATCTTTAATTTTATTTTTCATTCTATAAACATACCTAGCTTATACACAATTTTGTTTCAAATACACTAGCCTTTTTAGCTAATTCAATTATCAGTAACTTTTACTTTAATTAAAAATGGCAAGCTTACACTCGTAATAATGTCACTTTCCTTCCCCCATTTTAACAGTAGTTGAGATGAAATTCTGGTTCAGCAAAAACTGGACTCAAACTCTGTCTCAAGTCCTGAGCTTTGGAACCTATTGAGTAATCACTAAATGTCTGTAGTCAGCCAAGTCTCTTAAATCTTTGAGCGCACATACACAAAAGCTACTTTGACTAGAGTCCCTGGCTTCTTTGAGTTCAAAAGCTTTTGATGTGTTAGCATACAATTCAAAAGTAGCTTTGAAGATTAATCTTGCTCAAACAAATTTCATGCTTTTTTCCTCATTATTCTACTTTTTGGAAGTCTACTTCTGAAAGTAAAGTAAGTTTTAATTTGCCATCAGCAAGTTTGAGAAATGATCATTTGGTATATTCACTATTGATGAAATAAAGGTTTATTGAGCAAATTAATAGGACAAATTAGTTTCAAGAAAAGATTTTGATAAATGTTTATCATGAGTCAGTAGTGCAGTGTTGTCAATGGGGTAGGTGGAACTCACTGAGATCACTTATGCACGGTTTTTTTTTTTTTCAAAATACGTGTTTGCAAACACATGCATCTTCCCATCTCCACTTTCCCTCTATCTCTAGGCACTGAGAAGCCTTTTAGGAAAATAGGGATGGATGTGAGACATCTTTATGTGAAGAAAGGCATCGCAGAAGATTCTGATTTTCACCCCAGCTCAATCATTCCAAACTTTGCTGCACATTGAAATCACCTGGGAAACTTTTACCAACAACCTTGATGACCAAAGTCATATCCAATACTAACTACATTAAAATGTCTCATGTTGAAGATGAGGCCGTTATTAAAGCTTCTCAGGTGATTTTAATGTGCAGTAAAGTTTGAGAGCCACGGCTTCATTTGAGTTTAGGACAAGAAACTGCTCCTATTTGGTGGGACCTTGGGCAAGTCAGTTTTAAGGTTTGTTTCCCTGATCTGTAAAATGAGTGTTGAATTAAATGTCATGTAAGGTCATTGGTCCTTTCCAGCATGTAACTTTAAATTCTGTGATTTTAAAATTATTTCAGAGATGAAAACTACTTGAAGCACTATAGACGTATCCATCTTACATGCTAATGTTACAGGCTTTTTAAAAAGTGCTAATATTGTATAGACCTATTAACTGAAATTGAGATTTGCCCTCCCTCAGTTGTTTTGAGCCTCGTTCTACAAAATTAGCTGGGTGTGGTGGTGCATGCCTGTAATCCCAGCTACTCAGGAGGCTGAGGCAGGAGAATCGCTTGAACTCAGGAAGCAGAGGTTGTGGTGAGCCAAGATCGCACCATTGCACTCCCGGCTGAAAAACAGAAAAGACCCACCAAAAAAAAAAAAAAAAAAAAAAAAAAAAACCATTACCTGGGCATAGTGGCACAAACCTGTAGTCCCAGCTACTTGAGAGGCTGAGGCATGAGAATCGCTTGAACTTGGGAGGTGGAGGTTGTGGTGAGCCAAGATCGCACCACTGCACTCCAGTCTGAGCAACAGAGCAAGACTCTGGGTCAAAAAATAAATAAATACATAAAATAAATCACATGGGGCAAAAGGTTTTGTGGGTAGAAGAGCATATAACAGGGAAATCTGTTATTATTTATACATTATAATCATCAACAGAAACACATCTTCTAACAGCATATTGCCTCACATTTTGGTTCTCATATTTTTGCGGAAAACCAAGAAATGAAAACAAGAAAGTGCCCTTATGGTACTGTTCCAAACTAGAAGATTTGAATTTCAGGGCCGCTAGGAGAGTTTCCTCTGCCCGCCTTTTAAAAAATATCTTCAGGCCTAACAAATGATAACATCTATTGTTATGAGGTTTTTTTTCCTTCCACAGTGTGATCTTGGAGATACATCATGATGTCACGCAAAGGTGAGCTTCTTAGAAACCTGTCTTGTTATTCTAGCTAATTACTTTGCAAGATATCAAGCTCAGTGTTAGGACACAGCTCTAGACATCATAAGTTGTATTGTGCCTGCTAAAATATCAAAGAAAATTATTTGTGTTTTCTTTGTTCCTTAAGATGCTTTTAATACTTAAACTACTGAGAATCCCAAAGACTATGTGTTTATATTGATTATATTGATATTTACTGTGGTAGAAATATAAAATTGAAATTTTTTTTTCAAAATCTATTTTTAGTTTAGATTTCACAGCCTTACCACTGTTGATATTATGAGCTAGATAACGCTTTGTTGTGAAGACTGTCCCATGCATTGCAGAGAGTTTAGCAGCTTTCATGGCCTCTACCAACTAGATGTCAGTAGTAACCCGTGACCGAGGTTGTACAACATAAAATATTCCTTGAGAACAATATCAACAGATATTTTTCATTGAAAAAATAACTTTTCTACAACAAAAAGTTGAGTAAAAAGTGTGTCATGTATTTATATTATTTAAAGTCTCTCATGCTGAGCTTAATAGGAGACAACTGGACTCTAGATCTTTCTTTGCAATTTGCTTTAAAGAAGCAGTAAGAGGCCAGGTGCAGTGGCTCACTCCTGTAATCCCAGCACTTCGGGAGGCTGCGGTGGGTGAATCACAAGGTCAGGAGATCAAGACCATCCCAGCTAACAAGGTGAAACCCCATCTCTACTGAAAATACAAAAACTTAACCAGGCGTGGTGGCACACACCTGTAGTACCAGTTACTTGGGAGGCGGAGGCAGAACCGCTTGAACCCGGGAGGCGGAGGTTGCAGTGAGCTGAGATCGCACCACTGCACTCTAGTCTGGTGACAAAGCAAGAGTCCATCTCAAAAAAAAAAAAAAAAAGGCAATAAGATGGCCAGGTGTGGTGGTTCATACCTGTAATCCCAGCACTTTGGGAGGCCAAGGTGGGCAGATCACTTGAGGTCAGGAATTTGAGACCAGCCTGACCAACATGGTGAAACCCGCCTCTACTAAAAATATAAAAAATAGCTGGGCGTGGTGGTGCATGCCTGTAGTACCAGCTACTTCTGAGGCTGAGGCCAGAGAATTGCATAGACCCGAGAGGCAGAGGTTGCAGTGAGCTGAGATCTCGCCATTGCACCCCAGCCTGGGTGACAGAGGGAGACTCTGTCTCAAAAAAAAAGAAAAAAGAAGCAATAAAATGACCTAACCTCCTGCAAATATGTAGTTGTTAAAAAGGTGTATTTTTAAAGTTTTCAGACAGTTGTCGGTATTCTTTAATACTAAATCAAAACTTCACAAGTGCTAGTTTCTTAAATTAGTTACAGTGGCATTTTCCATGTTAATAAATTTATTCCATCAGTACTCATTGATCTTTCTTGCACATTAAATGGATCTTCCCCCCCCCCATACTTGCATTTATAATATTATGCATTAGTTACTTGGAATATATTGGTTTATGTTTTATTATGTCAAAAATCACTTTTATTTTAAACACCGATCTTACTTTAAAACACCTTTAAGTATTGAAAAGTTGTCAAGCCTACAGTAGAAGGAATGAGTTTTTCAAAGTCCTCAAGAAAGCTTAAATTTCATCATTGGGAATAAATACTTATTTTCCTTGAAGTGACAACCTCTCACTTCATTTATTTTTGAGAATGATAGTTGTACTTTTTTTTAGACTGAGTCTCATTCTGTCACTTGGCTGGAGTGCATTGGCATGATCTCAGCTCAAGCAATCCTCTCACCTCAGACTCCTGTGTAGCTGGGACTACAGATGTGTGGCACCACGCCAGGCTAATTTTCTTGTATTTTTGGTAGAGACAGGGTTTTTTTTATGTTGCCTAGGCTGGTCTTGAACTGCTGAAGGAGCTCAAGCCATCGGCCTGCTTTGGCCTCCGAAAGTGCTGGGATTTTACAGGCATGAGCCACAGCGCTGGCCCAGTTGCACTTTTAAATAAAAACGATGTTCCGTTAAAAAAAAGTGATTGTTCAGTTCACAATTGAATCACGAATTTTTTTTTAGAAAAAAAAAAAACAACAACCATACTGCAGTCAGCAGAAGCACTTCTTGTTAACTTTCCACTTATTCAGAATATTAAAGAGACATGTCAACATTTAATAACAACATTAATTTTTACTGCTTCATCAAAGACATTCTTAAGAAATTCAGGCTATCTTTTTTAACTGTAGGGGTCAGTAAAGAATAGAGTGACTAATGTAATTGGTACCACTGCCTTGATTTATGCTGAGAAACCAGCAGTTTACCCACTTTTACTTTTATACAGTCATGGCAAGTGTCAATGAAAAAGCAGGCAATGACTTTGTATTACTTTTACAAATTTTTAAAATTTTTAATCAACTTTCTCAGGTTTAATTAGTATGATTCAGAACAGTGTCAGCCAGGCACAGTGGCTCAGTCCTGTAATCCCAGCACTTTGGGAGGCTGAAGCGAGTGGATCACCTGAGGTCAGGTGTTCAAGACCAGCCTGGCCAACATGGTGAAACCACATTTCTACTAAAAATACAAAAATTAGCCGGGCATGGTGGTGGGCACCTGTAATCCCAGCTACTCGGGAAGCTGAAATAGGAGAATCACTTGAACCCAGGAAGTAAATGTTGCCGTGAGCCAAGATCACACACCATTGCACTCCAGCCTGGGCAACAAGAGAGAAACTCGGTCTAAAAAAAAACAGTGTTGACCTCTTAGCCCTTCTGGAAAGGGTCTTGGGGATCCCGAGAGGTCCACAGAGCACATTTGGAGAACCACTGTTTTATCACACAGGCACAATGCATTAGTTTTACAAAGTTTAAAGTTCATCAAAGACTGGCCTCTTAAAAAGGCAGATGAGTTTTTAATTCAAACAACAGAAAATATGTAAATACATCATGAGAATATACTACAGCGAACTAAAGAGAAAGGAAGCTAGGAAATCTGAATCACGTTTACATTTATTTTTTATTTGTTATTTATTTATTTATTTGTTTGTTTGTTTCTGAGACAGAGTCTCGCTCTGTTGCCCAGGGTGGAGTGCGGTGGTGCAATCTCGGCTCACTGCAAGCTCTGCCTCCTGGGTTCACACAATTCTCCTACCTCAGTCTCCTGAGTACCTGGGACTACAGGAGTATGCCACCACGCCCAGGAAATTTTTGGTATTTTTAGTAGAGACGGGATTTCACCGTGTTAACCAGAACGGTCTCAATCTCCTGACCTCATGATCTGCCCGCCTCGGCCCCACCAAAGTGCTGGGATTACAGGTGTGAGCCACTGTGCTTGGCCACACTTACATTTATTTTATTTTATTTATTTATTTATTTATTTATTTATTTTGAGATGGAGTCTCGCTTTGTCACCAGGCTGGAGTGCAATGGCGCGATCTCCGCTCACTGCAACCTCCGCTTCATGGGTTCAAGCAATTCTACCTCAGCCTCCTGAGTAGCTGGGATTACAGGCATGCACCACTATGCCCAGCTATTTTTTGTATTTTTAGTAGAGACAGGGTTTCACCATGTTGGTCAGTCTGGTCTTGATCTCGTGACCTTGTGATCTGCCTGCCTCAGCCTCCCAAAGTGCTGGGGTTACAGGAATGAGCCACTGTGCCTGACCACATTTTTAAAGTTCACCACTACTGCTTTGTAAAACACTCTTGTGTTTCAATGTGTGGTTAGAAGAGTGAAAATATATTTGGTTTATTGCCATTCCCTGTTAGGGACAGTCAATACTTATGGGCATTTCTGACTGGTTATCATATAAAAGACTTCACAGTACAGGACATGATGTGCTGAGAAAGAAGAAGTCAGGAAACCCTCTGCAAGTCAGGATCCAGGAGAAGAATTTGTAAATACTGCTTTGGTAAAGTAAACACCAAAGCACACAGGAGGCCGTATTTTACTAAACAGATATTATACTAAGATATTAACAGTTTTTGAAGTAATGCACATTCTTATTTTATAGAGATGCAGATAGATCTTTGAACATATTTGATGAATGGTTATACTCATTTAAGGTAAGTGGCACTTTTATTGAGGTTGTATTTTTATCATACACTTGTATCTGTTTCATGCTGAAGTCAAAGGCAACTTTTTTAAAATCTTCCTCATTTCATGTCACATTTAGTCATCTTAAGTGTTGTAAAAAGAATGTGCTGGAATAAGAACTGGTCTGCAGCTCTGTTTAGTTAGTGAGCTAATACGAGTAAATATACTATCCAAATAACAGAAAATGTGGGGGTTTTTTGTTTTTTGTTTTTTTTGTTTTGTTTTGTTTTGTTTTGTTTTGAGACGGAGTCTCTCTGTAGCCCAGGCTGGAGTGCAGTCACGTGATCTCGGCTCACTGCAGGCTGTGCCTCCCAGGTCCCTGTTCAAGCAATTCTTCTGCCTCAGCCTCTTGAGTAACTGGGATTACAGGCATGCACTACCATGCCCGGCTAATTTTTTTTTCTTTTTTTGTTTTTCAGTAGATAGGGTTTCACCATGTTGGCCAGGATGGTCTTGAAATCCTGACCTTGTGATCCACCTGCCTCGGCCTCCAAAAGTGCTGGGATTACAGGTGTGAGCCACCATGCCTGGCCCAGAAAATATTTCTTTTTAAAAGGTAATTGTGAGCTGTCTATAGGACCCTGCAAGTCACTACCCAATGTTCGAAGCCATTCCTCCTTCTGTTCCACACAGGTTCCACCATGCACATTACCCAGACAAGAAATGGAGGTGGAAGTTTAAGTAACAAATTCCTCCTCCATTCCATCGACTCCCAGCACCAGCCAGGAGGACCTTCAGATCGATAGTCCTCCCGGTGCCAACACACCCACACCTGTTCGCAAGGAGTCCAAGCACTGGTCCAACCTGTTGACATCTGAGAAAGGGAATGACCCAGATAAAGAAAGCCCTAGAGAGTCATGCTGACATCACTGGGAGCAGCAGAGCCATTCCAATTAAACAGGGCATGCTCTTAAAGCTAAGTGGGAAATGGCTGAAGAAATGGAAAAAGAAATATGTCACCCTCTGTGACAATGGCATGCTCACCTATTATTCAAGCTTAGGTGATTATATGAAGAATATTCTTAAAAAAGAGATGACCTTCGGGTATCTACCATCGAAGTCCCAGGAAAGAGGCCACCCTTAGCCACACTGGCCTGTGCGCCCATTTCCAGCTTTAAAAGCAATGGCCTATCCAAGGACATGAACAGTCTATGTACCTCAGCCAATTCAGACACCAGGCTGGGTGACTCCATATGCTCCAGCCCCAATATCTCCAGCACCACCAGCCCCAAGCTCAACCCACCCCCAAGCTCAACCCACCCCCCTCTCCTCATACCAACAAAAAGAAACACCAAAGGAAGAAAAGCACCAACAACTTGAAAGACGATGGCCTGTCCAGCACTGCTGAAGAAGAAGAAGAAAACTTTATCATTGTGTCCCTCACTGGCCAAACGTGGCACTTTGAAGCCACGACATATGAGGAGCGGGATGCCTGGGTCCAAGCCATCGAGAGCCAGATCCTGGCCAGCCTGCAGTCATGTGAGAGCAGCAAAAGCAAGTTCTGGCTGATGAGCCAGAGCGAGGCCATGGCCCTGCAGTCCATCAGAAACATGCGCGGGAACTCCCACTGTGTGGACTGTGAGACCCAGAATCCTAACTGGGCCACTTTGAATTTAGGAGTCCTCGTGTGTATTGAATGCTCAGGGATCCACCATAATCTTGGCACCTACCTTTCCCGAGTTCGATCTCCGGACCTGGATGACTGGCCAGTCGAGCTCGTGAAGGTTATGTCATCTGTTGGCAATGAGCTAGTCGACAGCCTCTGGCAAGAGAGTAGCCAGGGGCAGATGAAACCCTCGGTCGACTCCACAAGGGAAGAGAAGGAATGGTGGATCCATGCCAAATATGAGCAGAAGCTCTTCCTGGCCCCACTACCCTGCACGGAGCTGTCCCTGGGCCAGCACCTGCTGCAGGCCACCGCTGATAAGAACCTGCAGACAGCCATCCTGCTGCTGGCACATGGCTCCCGGGAGGAGGTGAACGAGACCTGTTGGGAGGGAGATGGCTGCACAGCGCTGCATCTGGCCTGCTGCAAAGGGAATGTGGTCCTGGCTCAGCTCCTGATCTGGTACGGGGTGGATGTCATGGCCTGAGATGCCCATGGGAACACAGCGCTAGCCTACGCCCGACAGGCCTCCAGCCAGGAGTGCATCAAGGTACTGCTGCAGTACGGCTGCCCCGACAAGTGCGTGTAGTATCTGTTTTAATTTTATTTGACTGCAGTCTCCTTGGTGCAAAAACAAAATGGGAAAAATAAATAAGAATAACTCAGAAATTCAAAAGGAAATCACGAATTCACCTAATAATAGCATTTTGAGTGCATTTCGTAAATTAAGTAAATACACAAAAGGTTAATTTTTCTGACCGTAAGAGATATTTTATGTCCTTTTGCTGAGGTGGATATGTTAATCTCAGGCCCTCCTGGGCCACATTGCTCAAGTCACACAGGCTTCTGTATTATGTATTTAGATAAGATGTGTGAAAGTATCTTTGAAAAAAAGTTCGTAAATATGCATTGATTTTTGTACACATGGCACCTCTCTTTTATTTTTTTGAAATGGAGTCTCGCTCTGTCGCGCAGGCTGGAGTGTAGTGGCGCGATATGGGCTCACTGCAAGCTCCGCCTCCCAGGTTCACGCCATTCTCCTGCCTCAGCCTCTCAAGTAGCTGGGACTACAGGCACCCACCACCACGCCTGGCTACTTTTTTGTATTTTTAGTAGAGACGGGGTTTCACCGTGTTAGCCAGGATGGTCTCAATCTCCTGACCTCATGATCCACAGCCTCAGCCTCCCAAAGTGCTGGGATTATAGGCATGAGCCACCATGCCCAGCTCATGGCACCTCTCTTAATTTATAAATTAATTGAACTGGATGTGAACTAATAATGTGCAATTATTGAGATAGGAGGTTTACAGATCATTATACATGGAAAATATTCCCAGCATAAGCACTTCCATTAATGTGATCTACAGCTTTTAAAAAGGAACATTTCAGAATCAGATGGTGGTACAATTTGCTTATTAAAATTGAGGAAAAAGAAAAAGACACTGGAGTATATTAGAAAGGGAAAAGAAGGAATGTGATTTCTCATGATTAAAAGCTTGATTTAGATTGCATGCAGCTTTTGCTACCCAACACCAAGCAACTCTGGCAAAACAGAGTGGTTTTCTGAATGCCAGACTGAGGTGCCTTACAAAGGCAGCTGCTGATGGTTCCAGATGTAGAGACAGGTGATGCAGGAGGGAAAGCTGGATTGGAAAAGGGAGAGTTTTGTAGATGGGCTAAGCTCAGTGTGCCTTTGAGAGAGCAGAGCCAGCAGTGTCTAGTCATCATTTGGATGTACAGGACTAGAGCATGAATCTGACGTAGAGCTGCGGAATGACGAGCAACAGCAGCTCTTTAAATACCAAGAAAGTGTGTAGAATGAAATTGGACAAGCCAAGCATGGTGGTTTCATGCCTTTAGTCCTAGCTACTTGGGAGGCTGAGGTGGGGGAATTACTTGAGCTCAGCAGTTGAGTCCAGCCTGGGCCAGATGGTGAGACCCTGTATCTTAAGAAAAGAAAAAATAAGGCCAGGTACAGTATTTCATGCCTGTAATCCCAGCACTTTGGGAGGCCAAGTTGAGAGGATTGCTCAAGTGTAGGAGTTCAAGACCAGACTGGGCAAAAAAGTGAGACCCATTTCTACCAAAAAAAAAAAAAAAAAAAATCAAGAAATTAGGTGGACATGGTGGTACATGCCTGTGGCCCCAGTTACATGGCATGGCAGGCTGAGGCAGGAAGATCACTTGAGCCCAGGAAGCGGAGGCTGCAGTGACCTGTATTTGTGCTACTGCACTCCAGCCTGGGCAACAGAGTGAGACCCTGTCTCAAAAACAGATAAAGTGGACAGAAAATAGGTTGGTAAGGACTATTGTCATTTAAAAGACAAGCCCCCAGAGGAGTGGCTACTAGAGGGAGAGGAGGAAAAGCAGAAGAGGATAAGAAAAGGCTTTCGAAAGAGTTCAAGACAGGAGAGGCTGTGGTCACAGTGCTGAATGCTGCCAAGCAGTGACTTGATTCGTGAACACTTACTGGATGCTGACTCTGTTGCTCTTCTGAGTGCTGGGGTAGAGGAGAGAACAAGTGGAACACAGTTCTTGCTTATATGAAGCAAGTTCTAGCTTATGTTCTAGGAAGTTCAAACTTAAGTATTTTTTCAGGGAGTATAAAATAGCAGGAAGAGGAAGCAGGCTGAAGGGACACAGAGTGATTGGGGGCTATTTTAGGTAGAATGATAAGGAAGAGCCTCTGTAGAGAGCTGACATTTGAACAGTGACCTGACTGAGGGGATGATGGAAAACAGTGCTGACATTACAGGCAGCAGGATGACTGCCAAGACAGACAGAAAAGCATTTGATGTGTGTTTGAGGAACAAACAGCAAGGTGACCAGCATGGTCAGAGTGAACAATGAGGGAAACCTTGAATGAGAATAAAGCAATTCTATCTTAGATGCTAATCTGCCATGTTCTGATTAATCCCACTTCCATTAAAAACTTCTACAATTTCTATTTTATCTTTTTAATTTTTTTTTTTTTTTTTTTTTTTTGAGATGGAGTTTCACTCTGTCTCCCAGGTTGGACTGCAGTGGCACAATCTCAGCTCATTGCAAACTCCACCTCCTGAGTTCAAGTGATTCTCCTGCCTTAGCTTCCCAAGTAACTGGGGTTACAGGTGCCTGCTACCACACCTGGCTAATTTTTGTATTTTTAGTAGAGACGAGGTTTTACCATTTTGGCCAGGCTGGTCTCAAACTCCTGACTTCAGGTGATCCACCCACCTCGGCCTCCCAAAGTGCTGGGATTACAGGCGTGAACCACCATGCCTGGCTGTACACATCCCTCCTGAAGCACACATTACCCTTTCCCTATGCTGTATAAGCCCTGGGTCGGGGAGGTGGGGGGGATAGCACATGGATCCACCATCTTGCCTTGGTCCCATCGCTGACTTGGCTTCTGTTCATAAACGCCTATTATTTGTTTCTTTCTGAGAAACTGAATTTGTCAGCCTCTTTCCTTGGTATCTCATGTTCCTGAGGGTCCTCTCCTCCTGGGAGTGTGTGTGGCTAGCAACAGTGAAGACCCCCCCCGCCGGGTCGCCCCCCATGCCCTGTTGTTCTGCACTTCCTGGCTTCCTGTGTTGGTTCTGCTGGTGTCACCTGCTTTCGGGTTTACGTAGCTTCCCAGCTTCCTAATTTCTCTGAAGTTGAGTTTGATGTGTATGTTGATGATAGGCTTTTTCTTCCTCCTTCTCCTCCTCCTCCTCTTCAGTCTTGTTGTTGCTCCATATAGTTTCCAGAAGGAGAAAAGGGACACTGTAAAATTGAGCTGCTGCAGGCTGGGCACAGTGGCTCATGCCTGTAATCCCAGCCCTTTAGGAGGCCGAGGTGGGCGGATCACCTGAGGTCAGGAGTTCGAGACCAGCCTGGCCAACGTGGTGAAACCTGTTCTCTACCTGAAGGTCGTTTTTATACAGATCTCTCCATGTCTTAGATTTGATTCTAAACCCAGTGCATAAGTGTTCATTTTTCTCCACAACCTCATCAGCAACTGTTATTTCTTGTTCATCTGTTATTTTTCATAATAGCCATTCTGACTGGTGTGAGATGGCATCTCATTGTGGTTTTGATTTGCATTTCTCTAATGATCAATGTTGTTGACCCTTTTCTTATATGCTTGTTGGCCACATGTATGTTGTATTAGGGTACTCTAGAGGGACAGAACTAATAGGCTATATGTATATATGAAAGGGAGGTTTTAGGATAATTGACTCACACGATCACAAGGTGAAGTCCCACAATAGGCTATCTGCAAGCTGAGGAACAAGGAAGGCAGTGGAGAATCAGTCCGAGTCCCAAAACCTCAAAAGTAGGGAAACTCTCAGCGCAGCCTTCAGTCTGCAGTGGCCAAAGGCCCAAGAGACCCTGGCATAACACTGGTGTAAGTTCAAGAGTCCAAAAGCTGAAGAACTTGGAGTCTGATGTTCGGGGGCAGGAAGCATCTAGTATGGGAGAAACATGAAGGCTGGAAGACTTAGCAAGTCAAGTCCTTCCACCTTCTTCTGCTTGTTTTATTCTTGCCACGCTGGCAGCTATTTAGATGGTGCCCACCCAGATTGAGGGTGGGTCTGCCTCTCCCAGTCCACTGTCTCAGATGTTAATCTGCTTTGGCAACATTCTCACAGACACACTCAGGAAAAATACTTTGCATCCTTCCATCCAATGAAGTTGACACTGAATATTAACCATCACATATGTGTTCTTTTGAGAAGTATCTGTTCATGTCCTTTGCTGACATTTTAATGGGATTATTTTTTTCTTGTAAATTTGTGTACATTCTTTATAGATGCTAGATATTAGACCTTTGTTGGATGGATAGTTTGCAAAAATTTTCTCCTGTTCTGTTGTTGTCTGCTTATTCTGTTGATAGTTTCTTTCACCATGCAGAAATTCTTAGTTTAATTAGATCTCATTTGTCAATTTTTGCTTTTGTTGCAATTGCTTTTGGTGTCTTTGTCATAAAATCTTGGCTTGTTCCTATGTCCAGAGTGGTATTGCCTAGGCTATCTTCCAGGGTTTTTTGTTTTTTTTTTTTTAAAGACAGAGTTTTGTTCCGTCACCCAGGCTGAAGTACAGTGGCACAACCTGGGCTCACTGCAACCTCTGCCTCCTCGGTTCAAATGATTCTCCTGCCCCAGCCTCCTGAGTAGCTGGGATTACAGGCACTCACCACCATGCCTGGCTAATTTTTTGTATTTTTAGTAGAGACGGGGTTTCACCATGTTGGCCAGGCTGGTCTTGAACTCCTGACCTCAGGGGATCCACCTGCCTCGGCCTCCCTAATTGCTGGAATTACAGGCATGAGCCACCGTCCCCGGCCATCTTTCAGAGTTTTTACATTTAAATCTTTAACCCACCCCTTTTTCTTTTTTTCTTTCTCCTTTTTCTTTCTTTTTTTTTTGGTGACAGAGTCTTACTCTGTCACTCACACTGGAGAGTAGTGGCTCAATCTGCCACCTCTGCCTCCTAGGTTCAACTGTTTCTCCTGCCTCAGCCTCCCGAGTAGCTGAGACTATGGATGTGCACCACCATGCCTAGCCAATTTTTGTATTTTTGGTAGAGACTGGGGTTTCACCATGTTTCCCAGGCTGGTCTTGAACCCCTGACTTCAGGTGATCTGCCTGCTTGGGCCTCCCAAAGTGCTGGAATTACAGGCATGAGTCACTGTGTCAGGCCAAGTCTTTGATATATCTTGAGTTAATTTTTGTACATGGCATAAAGAAAGGGTCCAGCTTCAATCTCCTGCATATGGCTAGCCAGTTATCCCAGCACTATTTATTGAATATGAGTTTTCTCCATTGCTTGTTTTGTCAGCTTTGTCAAAGATCAGACGGTTGTAGGTACGTGGCCTTATTTCTGGGCTCTCTCCTCTGTTCCATTGGTGTCTGTTTAGGTACCAGTACCATACTGTTTTAGGTACTGGAGTCCTGTAGTATAGTTCGAAGTAGAGTAGCATAATACCTCCAGCTTTGTTGTTTCTGTTTAGGATTGCCTTGTCTATTCAAGTTCTTTTTTTTGTTCCATGTGAATTTTAAGATAATTTTTTTTCTAATTCTGTGAAGAATGTCATTGGTAGTTTAATAGGAATAGCATCAAAGTTATAATTACTTTGGGCAGTATGACCATTTTAACAATATTGATTCTTCCTATCCTTGAGCATGGAATTTTTTCCATTTTTTGTGTTATCTCTGATTTATTAGAGCAATGTTTTGTAGCTCTCATTGTAGAGATTTTTCACTTCCCTGGTTAACAATATTCCCAGGTATTTTATTCTTTTGTGGCAATTGTGAATGGGAGTGCATTCCTGATTTGGCTCTTGACTTCACTGTTGTTGGTGTATAGGAATGTTAGTGATTTTTGTACATTGATTTTGTATCCTGAGCCTACTGAACATATCAGCTTAAAGAGCTTTTGGGCCAAGACTACAGGGTTTTCTAGATATAGGATGATCTACCAACAGGAATAGTTTGACTTCCTCTTGTTCGATTTTTATGTCCTTTCTTTCTTTCTCTTGCTTGATTTCTCTGGCCAAGGCTTCCAATATTTTGTTGAATAGAATTGGTGAGAGAGGGTATGCATGAACCTGCCAACTTTTGCCCATTGAGTATGATGTTGGCTGTGGGTTTGTCATACATGGCTGTTATTATTTTGAGGTATGTTCCTTCAATACCTAGTTGACTGAGAATTTTTAACGTGAATGGATGTTGAATTTTATCAAAAGTCTTTTCTGCATCTATTGAGATAATCACGTGGTTTTTATCTTTAGTTCTCTTTATGTGACAAATCACATTTATTGATTTGTGTATGTTGAACCAACCTTGCATCCCAGGGATAAAGCCTACTTAACCGTGATGGATAAGCTTTTTGATCTGCTGCTGGATTCAGTTTGCTGAGTTTTGTTGAGAATTTTTGCATCAATATTCACCAAGGATATTTGCCTGAAGTTTCCTTTTTTTCGTTATGTCTCTGCCTCCAGGTTTTGGTATCAGGATGATGCTGGCCTCACAGAATGAGTTATGAAGGAGAAGGAGTGCCTCCTCCTCAATTTTTTGGAATAGTTTCAGCAGGAATGGTACCAGCTCTTCTTTGTACATCTGGTAGAATTCAGTTGTGAATCTGTCTGGTCTTGGGCTTTTTTTTTTTTTTTTTTTTTTGTAGGCTATTTGTTACTGATTCAATTTCAGAGCTTGTTCATTATTGGTCTGTTCAGGGATTCAATTTTTTCCTGACTCAGTCTTAGGAGGGTGTATGTGCCCAATAATTTATACATTTCTTCTACATTTTCTTGTGTGTGCATAGAGGTATTCATAATATTATCTGATGGTTATTTGTATTTCTTTGGAGTCAGTGGTAATATCTCCTCCATTGTTTCTGATTGTGTTTATATGGATTTTCTCTCTTATTAGTCTAGCTGGAGTCTTTCTATTTTATCGGTTTTTTCAAAAAACCAATTCCTGGATTCATTGATATTCCAAATACTTTCGTGTTTCAATCTCCTTCAGTTTAGCTCTGATTTTGGTTATTTATTGTCTTCTGCTGGCTTTGGAGTTGGTTTTCTCTTGGTTCTTTTGTTATTTTGGTTGTGATGTTAGGTTGCTAAATTGAGATGTTTCTAACTTTTTGATGTGGGTATTTAGTGCTGTAAATTTCCATCTTAATGCTGCCATGGTTCTGTCCCAGAGACTCTGGTATGTTGTATCCTTTTTCTCATTAGTTTCAAAGAACTTCTTAATTTTGGCCTTCAGTTCATTATTTACCCAAAAGTCATTTAAGAGCAGGCTATTCAATTTCCATGTAATCATGATTTTGAGTGAATTTCTTAGTCTTGATTTCTAATTTGATCGCACTATGGGCTGAGAGGTTGGTTGTTATGATTTCAGTTCTTTTGCATTTGCTGATGACTGTTTCATGTATGATTCTGTGACTGAATTTTGAGTATGTGCCATGTGGTGATGAGAATATATATTCTGTTATTTTAGGGAAGAGAGTTCTGTAGATGTCTATCAAGTCCATTTGATCCAGTGCTGAGTTCAAGTCCTGAATATCATTGTTAATTTTCTGCCCCAGTGATCTATCTAATACTGTCAGTGAGATGTTAAAATCTCCCCCTACTATTGTGTGGGAGTCTAAGTCTCTTTGAAGGTCTCTAAGAACTTGCTTTATGAATCTGGGTGCTCCTGTTTTAGATGCATATATATTAATATTTAGAATAGTTAAGTTTTCTTTTTCAATGGAACACTTCAACGTTATGTAATGCCCTTCTTTGTGTTTTTTTGATCTTTGTTGGTTTGTAAAGTTTGTTTTGTCTGAAGTTAGGATTGCGGCCCCTGCTTTTTTTGTTGTTGTTTGTTTGTTTTCCATTTGCTGGCTACATTTTCCCCATCCCTTTATTTTGATCCTATAAGTGTCACTGCACATAACGTGAGTCTCTTGAAGAAAGCATACCAATGAGTCTTAATTCTTTATCCAGATTGCCATGGTGTGCCTTTTAATTGGGGCATTTAGCCCATTTACATTCAAGGTTAGTATTGATATGTGTGGATTTGATCTTGTCATCATGATGTTAGCTGGTTATTATGCGGTCTTCTTTGTGTGGTTGCTTTATACTATCACTGGTCTGCATACTTCAGTATGTTTTTATAGTGGCTGGTATGGTCTTTCCCTTTAACATTTAGTGCTTTCTTCAGGAGCTTTTATAAGGCAAGTCTTGTCATAACAAATTCTCCCAGCATTTGCTTGTCTGAAAAGGATCTTATTTTTCCTTCACTTATGGAGCTTAATTTAGCCGGATATGAAATTCGCGGTTGGAATTTCTTTTTATTAAGAATGTTGAAGATAGGCCGCCAATCTCTCCTGGCTTGTAGAGGTTCTACTGAAAGGTCCACTGCTAGCCTGATGGGGTTCCTTTTGTAAGTGACCTGAGCTTTCTCTCTAGCTGCCTTTAGCATTTTTATTTTTCATTTTGAGCTTGGAGAATATAATGAGTTTGTATCTTGGGGATGATCTTCTTGTGAAGTATCCTACTAGGGTTCTCTGCATTTTCTGAATTTGAATGTCAGTCTCTCTAGCTAGGTCAGGGAAGTTCTCATAAATGATATCTTGGAATATATTTCCCAAGTTGCTTATACTCTCTCCATCTCTTTCAGGGACACCAATGAGTCACAGATCTGGTCTCTTTACATAATCCCATATTCCTCAGAAGTTTTATTCCTTCCTTTGTATTTTCTTCATTCTTGTCTGCCTGTCTTCTTTCAGAAAGCCAGTCTTCAAACCCTGAGATACTTTCTTCTACTTGGTCTATTCTGCTATTAACCAAATTCTTGTAGTGTGTTTTTTAGCTCTATCAAGTTGGTTACATTCTTTTCTGTACTGGCTATTTTGTCTGTTGGCTCCTGCATTGTTATCATGATTCTTAGCTTCCTCAGATTGACTTTCAACATACTCCTGCATCTTGATAATCTTCATTCCTATCCATATTCTGAATTCTATTTCTGTCATTTCAGCCATCTCAGCCTGGTTCAGACCCCCTGCTGGAGAAGAGGTGCAGCTGTTTGGAGGAAAGAAGGCACTCTGGTTTTTTGAGTTGTCAGAGTTCTTGCACTGGTGTTTTTTTTTTTTTTTTTTTTTTTAATCTTTGCAGGGTTATGTTCCTTCAATCTTTGAAGTTGCTGACCTTCGGATGGGTTTTTTTCCTTTTATCCTGTTTGATGACCTTGAGGGTTTCACTGTGATATAAGGTGGATTCAGTCAACTGGCTTCATTTCTGGAAGATTTGAGAGGGCCAGGACTCAGCTCCCAGCTCCTGGACTGCATGCTCTAACTCCGGAGGACTTGTGTCGAGCCCCAACTTTGTTCTGTCTCCTCGAGTTTAAGAATCCACTGCACTGGGTGAGCCAAGATGCTCTCAGATGGCTGGTCACTACACTCTAATCAGTGGTGTCAGCCAAAGCATTTAGTAGTACAGAGACAGTGGAATCCATCTTCGTTTGCATGTGCCAGCAGCAGTGGCAGCAGCAGCACGGCTGCAGTAGGGCGCTAGTGGGTGCTGGTGTGCCTGCCTCTGTGCCAGCATTTACCACAGTGGCAAAGGGAACACAGTTTGCATGGTGGGGGCCCCTGCTGGTGACTGCATGTGGTTGCACCGGTAGTG
This sequence comes from Theropithecus gelada, assembly GCF_003255815.1. Lineage (NCBI taxonomy): Eukaryota > Metazoa > Chordata > Mammalia > Primates > Cercopithecidae > Theropithecus > Theropithecus gelada. The sequence continues at coordinate 43,458,367 of NC_037677.1, forward strand.
GTGTTGACATGAGAGCAGGGTGCTGGGGAGCGCTCAGCACTGGGGAGAGTCTGCTGTTCTCCATGCCTAGATTCACTTGGGGCAGTGCTGGCAAATGTGTGGGCACTGGCAGGGATGGGGTTGGGCTGGCTGGCTCTGTGCCTGCCAAGGCTCTGACTGTTGGTGGTCAGAGGGGAGAGTGGAGCAGACTGCACTCCTGCTGCAGCAGTTGCAGGGCAGGGTGTACACATACACACAGGCTGGCAGGACGAGATAAGCAAAACCTGCCTGTGCACACACGTGCTGGCAAAGCCATGTGGGTTGTTACTGTGGGCCTGGGCGAAGATGCAGTGTGGAAGGAGTGTGAGGCTGGTGTGTGGCCCTGGGGGAAGATGCAGTGTGGAAGGAGTGTGAGGCTGGTGTGTGGCCCTGGGGGCTGCCCCTGGGGAGCTCTTCGCATTTCAGGCATGGTCCACCAGCACTGGAGCTTTGAGACTCCATCTCAAAAAAAAAAAAAAAAAAAAGAAAGAAAGAAAGAAAAGAAAAATGATACTTTAATTGCTTTAGCAGCATCAATGTACTGTTCTGTATAAAGTAGGCAAATACCATCTTAGATTTTTAATTCATTGTCTAAATCTTTTATTTTAACCTGAATAAATTTTGAAAAGATAACTAAGCTTTCTGGGAAGCAAATGTTTAGCTGATATTGGAAAAATACAACCTGTTGACAGACCAAGGAAAAAACAGAAAAATACTTTTTTCCGTTAAAAATTTAAAATTATAATACATATATATTTCTATCAAAATTTAAATACGAAAAGAAAGCTGAAGACTCCTTTGACTACCACATGTGACCCAGGTCTTCTCTAAGTGTATATCCTTCCAAATCATGTTCCCTGCAGTTATATAGGTACATATCCATAAAACATACAGCTTTGTTTTATGTTAGGTATTTAATTTACAGCCTGATGGATGGAAGATTATGCATTAAAAGGGGATCTTGTTAATTTTTTTGGTAGATTTTTTTATTCTGATCTTGATTGACTGTAAACTTAGCTGCACTTTCACACCAAACAGGTCTTGGAAACGGAAATGATGCTAGTTAAAAGGGTGAATATAAAGCTGGATTTACTAAAAGATAACAGTAACATGTTATAAAAAAGTTTCAAAGGGATAAAGTCTTGAAACCTCAGCTATCCAGTTTCATATAAATTACTTACAAGTCTAGGTGATATTTGAGATGGATCTTAAGAGAGGGAGAGGAATCCTAGGGAGGGGAAGTGAGGCATGGACAGGCAGAGGGACTGCACTATGCAAGGACATGATGGAGAGAAGTACGTGCCTGGGTTTCCAATTTTCCTGAGGATAATTTTACACCAGATCTTCATTTTAAAAATCCAATCCTTTTTCTTAATAACCCCATCTGTCCCTGATACCACCATTTTTTTCGTACCAGTCTCTCAGGCTAGAAATTTTGTAGTTAACGTTGCCTCTTCTCTCCTTCATGCTGTAAATCCTACCTATTGGGAATACATTACTGTCCTTTCTTCAAAATGTTCTATCTGTCTTTTCTTTTTCATTCTCTGCTATTAACTATAACTTCATTCTCAGTTCCACTGTTGCCTAGCTTTCTGTGCCCTGCTAGGTTCATCATTATCCATCCAACAGACATAAAAGGAAAACTGTTTCTACTCACACACTTCTGACACCAAATGTGTGGGTTTTCCACACTAAGCAGTTCTCCAGTTCTCTACAGATACAAACTGGGTGTCCTGCAATTCAGTTCTGAGTTGCCATCAACTGAGATCATAAGACTGCTGAGCAGTTCGTTTGAGAGGGGAGATCCTGAGTTCTGTTGGGCATATCACTTTGGAAATGTCTATTAAACATCCAAATGGATATGTCATGGAGGCAGCTGGAGTTCAGGTTAGAGGTCTGAGTCACTGATAAAAATTTGGGAGTTGTTGGCAAATGATAGCATATTGGTCAGAGTCCAATTAGGAAAGGGAAGCCACACAGTCATTTGAACAGGACAAGTGTACATAGGGAATTGTTAATTTTAACATGGAAGTGGAGTAACCAGGCACAGACTAGTAGGAAGTATAGGAGTAGCAACCACTAGTCTAGGGCTGAGGTAGAGAATTCAGGAGAGTCCTCCCCTCTTAGTGCCCTGCCCCTGCACCTCATCAGAGGAACCCAGCCATGGCCCTTTGCATGTCAGGAGAGTCACCGGTGCTATACCACTGGAACTTACTAGAAATACTTCCTTAGGTGCTGGGGAAAGGAGCGGTGTCTCAGAAGAGTTACTCTATAACAAAACTGCCTGGAGCTGGTGGATGGAGTGGGACCTGCTGGGCACTGGCCACTGTGTCCCTGAAGAAGTCAAGCACCTGCAGGAGCCAGGCGAGGGAAGATAGGAGAACCAGTAACAAAGACGGCTTTCACCTTCAAAGTCTCTCCATTGCTCTAGATAGGAGGTGGTGGTCAGAGTGGGATACTGTGAGGGTTGCAGTCCTTGGACCTGACAAGGTCTAAGGTCTGATCATGGAGGGAGGGGGAAGCTGAGGTAGGGCAGAGGACAAGAGTAGGCTTCATGAGACCAAAAGGATGTTAGAAGGATTATCTACCCGGATACTGACATCTCCAAGAAGTAAGAGGCCTAGTGTGAAGAAGTTACATTCTAAGCTCTTCAGGGATAAGGGAAGCATGCGCCACGTGGGTAGCCTCCCTAGTCTAGCACCCAGTATATAGCCTATGCAGAGTGAATACCTGGGGGCTGCTGGGGGCGAAAGCAAGGTCCCTGTGACAGGACCTGAAGCCTGGGGTCTCGGTGACAGGAATGGGCCTAGTTTTTTGGTGTAGAATTGAGTCTTGAGTGCACCGGTGGGATCATATTGAAAAGAAACCCTCCAAGACTAGAGGAAGATGCATCCTCTGACAATGTACGCTCTGTAGGCGTCCCAAGTAGCTGGGCTAGGGGCTAGATGGGCTCCAAGGCGTTTCCTCAGGTGGCAGTGGGTGGATCCCTGGGAAGACAAAGCTGTGCAGGAAGAAAATGGCAAGATGCTACATTCCCTCAGGGAAAGCCCCTTTCCCGGGAGCAGGGAAGGGGAGGCAGTTTGTCCCTGCCCTCAGAGTCTGTTGGTCCTGGAAAAAGAGGGCCTTATTTTATTTATTTATTTTTCTTTGATACAGTGTCTTGCTCTGTCACCCAGGCTGGAGTGCAGTGGCTGGATCTCAGTTCACTGCAACCTCCGCCTCCCACGCTCAAGGGATCGTCCCGCCTCAGCCTCCAGATTAGCTGGGACCACAGGCGCCCGCCACGACGCTGGGTTTTTTTTTTTTTTTTGGGAGACGTAGACTCCCTATGTTGCCCAGGTTGGTCTTGAACTCCTGGGCTCAAGCAATCCTCCCGCCGTGGACTTCCAAAGCGCTGGGATTACAGGCGTGAGCCACCGTGCCCGGCTTTTCTTTCTTCCCCTCCCCCCCACCCCGCGAAACGGGGTCACCCTATGTTGCCCAGGCTGGTCTTGAACCCTTGGGCTCAAGCGATCCTCCCGCCTTGGCCTCCCAAAGGGCTGGGATTACAGGCGTGAGCCACCGCTTCCGGCCAAAAGAGGGCTATCGGGCACCCCCAGAACGCGAGATCTCCCTCGGCTGTCATCTTTACAGAGGAGGAAGTGGACTCCCAATCCAGCCATAGTCCATTCGCCCCGGGTACAGTGACTGCGGGGCGGCCAGAACCAAATGTGTCTCCTTCTAGGTTTTGCACCGCATCAAGTAACCAGCGCCAGGCCACACAGCTGCTCTGGCCTTCAGCGAGGACTCGCTGGTGCACGCTGTTCCGGAGTCCCACCGCGGGAGTTGAGGCAGCGGATTCCGAGGGCTGGGTGGGGCTGAATCCGGAGGGACGCGGATCCGGTGGAACGCGCCGCGCAGACGGCACTGGCGCCTGCACTCAGCTGTTAACGAGTCTTTCTTCCCGCTCTCCCCTGAAAGTCGTCCAGGCGGCAGTCTTTTTTCTGCCTTTTTGTTTCCCTCCAGCGAGTCGGCGTGAGGGTGAATTTCCGTTTCCGGCGGTGTCCAAGCGGCCCTAAGGAGTTGTAGTGAGCAGGTTCGGTGCGCGGGCTGGGGCAGGCGGCCGCGGGGTCCTTGGCTCTGGGGCACTGGGAAGATCGCGAGTCGTGCGCGTGGGAAGGTCCTCCCCCGGTCCTCTGGGTCATCTTTGCTCCCGAGGAGCAGCATATTTAGCATCTGCTGGAGGTGTGCCCGGGGGTCGTTGGGAGAGTGACGGGATGAATCCCTGCAGAGAGCCCGGACTGGGAGGAAAGGTGTCGGGGAGACGTCGTTTCCTGGCAACGTGGCCCCGGCAGGCGACTTAGACCTGAGCCACCGAATCTGTTGAGCCCCAATTGTGCTTTTCCCACCAGGAAGAAAAGGGAGAGAAACAGTACAAGTTCGGCACTAAAACATAGTAGAGAAGCAACATAACCTCTGAAATCACACAGCTATTCAGTTTCAAAGCGTTCCTAGTGCCCAGCTCTCCTAACTCCCGGCCAGTGTTCCTTGACATTATGGTGATAAAGACTTTCTGTTTCCGCTCGTGTGTGTGTGTCTGTGGGAAGCCTCTGACTCACCTCTGTGCTCGAGTAGCACCCTGTGCAGCCTTGCAGTGTAGCCCTTATTGCATGGCACGGAAGATACTAGTTTGGATTTCCTCTGCAAGTCAGATCATAACTGTATCCATTTACTGGCACAGTGGCTAGCACATCATAGACAGACACAAACATTTATTAAACGGAATGAATACAAGACCTTAATTGAATGAAATGGCACCCTGCCCCGCTTTTTTTCAATGAAGCTGTCAGATTTTGTGCAGCCCCATATCCTAAAAAAACTCACTAATTCAGTGATTACCAATTCATTGGCCACAGATTCCCAGGTATATCAGAAATCACTGGAAGGGTCTCTATAAGTCCATGGGGTCTCCATCTAGTTCTTCATGGCGTCATCTAGAACTGGTCATATCTCATACATACAGATACTGCTATTTTTCAAATGTATGTAGATGAGCTGTAATTTAGGAGTTTTACAGAGTCAACAGGTACTAAAAATAATACTGCGATCATACTGAAAGTTCATAAAAACGTTTTAAATTTTTTATTAAAATTTAAGTTTTAGTTTAAGTTAGGAAACCACTTCATTAGTCCAGTTTATATCTAGGTCTGAGCTGTCCAGTATGGTAGCCACGTGTGACTATTTAGAGTTAGAATGAAATTAATTAAAAATTCATTTTTTCAGTTTCTTTACATTTTAAGTAATCACATGTGGCTAATGGCTAAATGGCCGAAAAGTACAGATATGGAATATTTTCATCCTTGCAGAAATAGATACTGCTGATGTTGACACTTGAGATGAATAAAAAGTAACTTAACCATAAAATGTAACGTTAGCAGAGGCAATTCATCTAATTTATAGCATAACAGAAATGAAATTTCTACCCTTGTTCAGTGAACAAGTATATACATCATCTCTTCATGAAGAAATAAATGAAATTTAATGTTTTTCCCTGGGTATTGCCTGGATTGTAAAATGCTTCTCCCACCTCCTTACCCCAACCTTCTTCCTTGTAGGTTAGGGTTACTTGTTATTGGTAAATAGCCACTATGGAGACTAAGGACCAGAAGAAACACAGAAAGAAAAACAGTGGACCCAAAGCTGCAAAGAAAAAGAAGCGGCATCTGCAGGATCTCCAGCTAGGAGACAAAGAAGATGCCTGGAAGAGAAATCCCAAAGCTTTTGCAGTTCAGTCTGCTGTGCGGATGGTTTGATCCTTTCACAGCTATGTTTAGCTATAGCCTGATGGTTCTTCCATTGATTCTTTTTAAATAGTAGGAGCCTCTCACAGGTGACATTTGGAGTCACAAGTCTAGTCCAGCTCCAAAGGACATGGAGATGCGTGGTGTGTGGCTTTTACTAAAATGTGAGAAGCTTTGCCATAGAAGCTGCCTTGCCTCCAGCATCTGCACACTGGTTGGTGTTTCTTGCCCCAGATACAAGAATTTATAGAATTTGTTTCTTCCTAAACTTTAAACTGTTTGTATGGTGATAAGTGTGCTTTTTTCCCTCTGGATATGTTTTACAAAGTTGTAATATAAAATACAAAAATTACAATATGTAATACTAACATAGCTTTATTTAGTGAGTCCTTGTGATATTCTTAGCAGTGTACTTTAAACATTATTCAACTAAATGCTTCCAGCAGCCTCACCGGAGTAGGAATCATTCTTGCCCTCATTTTATGGACAAGAAAACTGAGGTCAAGAAAACACGTTACCTCCAATCATATAACCAGTAAGTAGGAGAGCCAAATTTAACTCCAGAGCCTCTGCTCTTATCTGTTATGATGCACTGCCTCGGTATTTACCTTTTGGTTTTTAAAAAATTATTAAAATCACTCGTAAAGCAGTCAGACTTAAGGAGTGTTTAATTTTCAACTCTATACTATTGAAGTCATCTTGTTACATCTTTATTGAACAGCAATTGATTTGGATGGGGGTCAGAAGTTAATAATTGACAAGTTACTTATATTTTTATATTGTCTGTTTTACTCTCTATATACTAAAGTACTCATATCTGTAAGTATGCTTAAAAAAAAAGCCTACTTATAAGGTTGATACCTTTTACTCTATTTTGAAAGTGAGTTTCCTTTTTTTTTTTTTTTTTTAATGAATAGGACTCAGGATTTGAAGATAAGAAAGCATCATATGCCAGTGGTTGATTGAACTCCACTAGAGCCCCCACCAATAGTGGCAGTGGTGACGGGGCCTCCAAAGTTGGAAAGAGCACTTTGATATAATGCCTCATTGGGAACTTCACCCGGCAGAAGTTGACCAAGATCAGAGGCCCTGTGAGGATCGTGTCAGGTAGGAGATGCCGCTGCAGACACAGAGTTGGCGTGGCTGTTGTCATCTGAGGGATGTGCGTGTGTTTGTTGTTTTCTTGAGTGAAACATGTTAAATATTACCATATCATGTTACCTCTCTTACACTTTTACTAAGTTAGCTATAACTTCAGAAAAGGGTAAGTTCCCAGAGATAAGGATGTGATACGTATCTTATCCTGACTGCTGTATGGCTTTGCCATGCATGTTCCTTGGAAGGGCCTAGCAGGCCTGGTACTGTGAACACATCATTTAACAGATAGCAGGTACCTCCTATGTGCCAGGTGCACATGCTTGCCCTTATGAAACCACATGCTGGTGGAAGTGCGCGTTTTCTCTTTTTCCTATGAGAATTTGTCAGCTTTGGGAGACGGTGACCTTTCCAAGTTTGAAGGAAAATATAACAAACTTCCAGTGGTAGAATGGCAATGCACACTCTGAAATCTCTTGTTATTGGAGTAATATAGTTGGATTGAGGCTTTTCTTTATCTTTGGAGCATCCATATTTTCTTTTCCTTTTTTTGAGACAGAGTCTTACTCTGTGGCACAGGCTGGAATGCAATGGTGTGATTACAGCTCACTGCAGCCTCAATCTCCCAGGCTCAAGCAATCCTCCTACCTTAGCCTCCTGAGTAATGTATGCCACCATGCCTGGCTAATTTTTCTTTTTTTTCCTTTTTTTAAAAATTTTTATGTTTTTGTAGAGATGGGGTTTACCCATGTGGCCTAGGCTAGTCTCAAAACTGGGCTCAAGGGATCCACCTTCCCTGGTCTCCCAAGGTGCTGGAACTACAGGCGTGAGCCACTGTGCCCAGCCCATATTTTCTTGACCATTTTCTTATTACCTTAATTTAGAAATTATTATTGTTATAAGTATTCTGTTGCATTCTGTTTGAGGATGTTTTTAGCGATAGTGGGAATACAGGAAATTTTGATAGAGGTGAAGACATTGGCCCGCAGCTGAACAGCAAGATCATGGTTATCATGGAGCCTGTCAAGCCAGAATTTTCCCTGTTTGAGCACTTTTATTCATCTGGGTAGACTTTTGATATTATCTAAATTTAGAACACAGGAAGAAAAACAGGATGGAATTTATTTTATTTTACCAGTTTTTGCCTATAAAAATGAACTTCGGGTACACTCCTGTAAACGTATATGGTGTTTTACTGGATGCAATTAAAAAATGAAAATTAAGAGTTGATGGTTAGAGTTTTTTCAGAGTCTTTTTAAAGTAGAATTTTCATCTTTTCACTTATAGGTAAAAAGCGCAGACTCACCATTATTGAATGTGGGTGTGATATTAACATGATGATTGATCTGGCTAAAGCAGCAGATCTGGTAAGTCAGCAGGGGCAACCTGGGGTGCTGATGGAGACTTACAGCGTTGTGATAGGTTATTTACCCTGTGATAAAGGGAAGAGAGTTTATGATTATTAAAGGAAACATGGTCATCATCAGGGATACAGTAAATGTAACTGAATTGATGATGACAATAATAATAGTGATAAATGTTGTTATATTAATAATACAAATGGAATGTGCACAATGAAATGTATTCCAAAATCTAAAAGCAAATGACAGGATGGAAAAAACCTTTAATGAACACAGCTAATAAGAACTCATTAACATGCATACATATATACGTACAAATATATCATAGTAAGTACCGTTTCTTCTTGGACCTTTCCTGGCACTGTGCTAACTGCTTTCTACAAATTTAGCTTACGTAAACCCTTGATACACTCTTGAGGTGAGTAGGTATTATCTGTAGTTTACATAAGATGAAATAGAGCCTCCCAGCAGTTAAGTAACTTGTGTGAAGATGGGACCCTTGTTCCTGATGGTTCTAGAACCTTCATCCTTAATGATATTGCTAAAGTAAGTACATGAATTGCCTGAAGAAGAGGTCAGAGTTTATCAATAGAGAATTTAGATAGTACTCAATGTGTGGAAAATGTACAGGCTCTTGCATTTATGGAAATGATAATGTTCACTATTTCTGATATTCTATTAACTATCTTTTAAATTAGCAAAAATAAAATACAAATTAGCAAAAAAAAAAAAAAAAAAAAAAAAGGCCAGACGCAGTGGCTCACGCCTGTAATCCCAGCACTTTGGGAGACCGAAGTGGGCAGATCACCTGAGGTCGGGAANACTTTGGGAGACCGAAGTGGGCAGATCACCTGAGGTCGGGAATTCGAGACCAACCTGACCAACATGCAGAAACCCCGTCTCTACTAAAAATACAAAATTAGTTGGGTGAGGTGGCGCATGTCTGTAATCCCAGTTACTTAGGAGGCTGAGGCAGGAGAATCACTTCAACCCGGGAGGTGGAGGTTGTGGTGAGCCGAGATCACGCCATTGCACTCCCGCCTGGGCAGCAAGAGTGAAATTCTGCCTCAAAAAAAAAAAAAAAAAAAGTAGCAAAAAAATAAGCCATATTGATTAGGAAGTGCAGGGTGACAGATACCTTGTTTTTTTTCATTTTTATTTAGTTTTATCTAGAGCTACATATTTTATACTTTGGCCCAGGAAGACTCCTAAAATATAAAGGAAAAAGTAATACAGATTTTAAACTTGTGCCGTTGTAATGTCAGAAACATTCAAATTTTGAACATGTAATGCTACTATTAGTAAAAATAAGTGTAATTAATGTAAACTTGTATAAAGATTACTAAATCTTTTATACTTGAAAAGATTGAAATAGTTCATAGAAGTCATTTGTTTCTCTTTTATTTAAAATGTAGCACGTTTTTAATTTTAAAGACGTGTATTAAGAGATGCCTTTACTTTTTTTATTTTTAGTTATTATGGATGCATAATAGTTACACATATTTATGGGATACGTGTAGTATTTTGATAGAAGCATACAATGTGTGATGATCAAATCAGGGTAGTACAGATATCTGTCACTTCAAACATTTATCATTTGTTTGTGTTAGGAACATTTTAATTTCATTCTTTTAGTTATTCTGAATTATATAATAAATTATAGTCACCCTATTGTGCTGTTGGACACGAGAATGTATTCTAACTGTATTTTTGTACCTGTTAACCCTGTTAACTTTTCCCTCTTTGTCCCTCCCTCCCTGCTCCCCTTCCCAGCCTCTTAAGCATCACTGAGAGAGATGCCTATGTAAGTCTTTTTCAGATTTTCAAAAGGAGCACACACATTTAGTAAAGCACTCTAACTAATGCAGGGTATACACAATGCGCGTTTTCTCTTTCCTTGCTGTAACCACTGTGTCTCAGGTCCCTGCAGAGCGGTATCCTTCTAGATGCATATAAACACACATGCCACCCTTTAAAAACACAAATGGTAGCTTATTTTACACACTCTTCTATGCTTTGATTTTTTTCGTGTAATATATCTTGGAGGTATATAATCAGTAAGTACTGTAGCTCTGCCTCCTCCTTTTTAATATAATATTCCATTCTATGGATGCACCATAATTTATTTAGCCTAGGTTATGTCGATTGCTCTGCTCTGGGTTGTCAAAGCCTCCTGACTACGGCAAAGGCACACACAATACGTGGATTTGGGCGTGTACGTGCGTGTGTGGATTAGGGGAGTAACACTGGCTTAGATGACAAAGATTGGCGGCTGAGGGACTGTTTGGTCCCTGTTCTTCCTGACCCTACAACCAGCCTCTTACCCCTTGGCACTCTGGCATCAGATGTGGTGTGAGGATTTTCCACCTGTTCTTCGAGCTGGTCCAGTGTTGCTGGAGAGCTCTGCTTGCTGCCTCGGTCTGCAGTGGCAGTTGTGCTTTCCTACAAGCCCAACTTCATATATTCTGTGGTTTTGGGTTTTGAATATTTCCTAGTTTAATCAAAGGTGGGCATTTCTGTTTCCATTTTGTGTTATTTTCAGTTATCCATGGAAAGATAAGAACAGAACTGTCTTTAATATTAAAACTAGAAGTTTCCAGGAATCAATTCTGAAATTATTTTGCATCTTTGAAGGTCTTAAATTTTAAAAATTGGTCTTATCTGCTTATATTTTCTTATAGACTACCATTCATCGTAATCTTACTGTTTTTTGACTTAATTCTAAACTGGTAGCTATTTAAAAAATTTTCTGAGCTATTGAGTTATACAAATTAACATACAAGATAGAGGTTTCCACTGCATACTTCCCAGCAAAAAACAGATTTTGTGTGTGTGTGTGTGTGTGTGTGTGTGAGATTGAAAGAAGAGGTTGGTTTTCTGTACCTATTTAATATATTTCATTGACTATCACTTTCTTCCCATTCTTTGGATGTCAGAGACCTGTTATTTGGCTTAAAAGTACATTACAGAAAACTTCATTTCTTTAAATTAGGATTTCATAGGTAAGGACCAGGTTAGACCCAGCCTTTTCTGAGTTACTTCTCATGCATTAGAATTCTTAAAATGAAAGTTTATATCCTAGTGGACATTGTCTTACGGTTGCCTTTTAGAGCAAGTCAGAGGGTGGTGGTTTCTCTGGGTGATGTCTGTGTAGTCATTAGATTTAGTCTGCAGTGGGACTTTTCTGTCAAGGGCCAGATAGTAAATATTTTCGGCTTTGTGGATCATATCTTTTACAGCTACTTAGCTCTGCGGTTATAGTGCACAGGCAGCCATAGACAATATGTAAATGAATTAATGTGGCTGTGTTCCAATAAAACTTTAGTTACAAACACAGGTGATGGGTGGATTTGGCATGTGGGCCAGTTGCCAACCCCTAGTGTAAGTGGTCTGTTTTGGTAGTTTCTTTGAGAAATGATGTGTTCTGTTTGTAGGTACTGATGCTTATAGATGCCAGCTTTGGGTTTGAAATGGAAACCTTTGAGTTTCTGAACATCTGTCAAGTACATGGCTTTCCTAAAATTATGGGAGTTCTCACCCACCTCAACTCCTTCAAGCATAATAAGAAACTGAAGAAGCCAAAGAAGCGATTAAAACACAGGTTCTGGACAGAAGTTTACCCAGTAGGAAGAGAAATAATTTTTAGATGCTAATGTTATAATCCATTTAAAATAGACTGAAGAGGCTGGGCACAGTGGCTCATGCCTGTAATCCCAGCACTTGGGGAGGCAGACTCGGGCGGATCACTTGAGGCCAGGCATTTCAAGCTCAGGGCAGTATGACCAAACCCCATGTCTACTAAAAATGCAAAAATTAGTCAGGTGTGATGATGCACGCCTGTAATTCCAGCTACTTGGGAGGTTGAGACGTGAGAATTGCTTGAAGCTGGAAGGCAGAGGGTGCAGTGAGCTGAGATTGTGCCACTGCACTCCAGCCTGGGTGACAGAGTGAGACTCCGTTTCAAACAAACAAACAGAAAGACTGAAGAGACGTTACTAAACGTCTCTAGGATTTGCCTCCTGAATTCCCTTTGTGTTTGTGTTCCCAGTCTCTGGAAGGTTTCCCTCAAGAGAGTGCTTATTCTGGGCCTCTTGGTGTATCTCATTTGTCTCTGTACCTGCTGCACCAGGCAGTGTCTGGGTGTTTGGGGGTGGCGACTTAATAGAGTACATCAGAAGTTTCTCCCAGTTACAGGACCAGGCACTGCCCCTTCCTTTCCATACTGCTCTGGTCCATCGGCCATAGAACAGTTTCTGTGCTCAGAGGCCTCACCTCCCTCTCCTCACCATACTTAGATGGATGCCCCTGCTCGGCTGCAGAGCAGTCTGCCGCTGTGGGGTTCTAATAAGTCCTGAAAGAAGCCAGCAAGGCTCTGGAAGCCTCAGGACAGTGGATTTGCTGGAAGTCTCCCTTCTCAGGATTGCTTCTTGTTAGAGCTTTTATTTTGTTGCAGTATTGACGAGAATTTAATTGAAATTAATTTTAAATTTTCCTTTAATGTTTAGGGTGCCAACTGTTCTCCCTTTCTGGAATGGTGCATGGAGAATATCAAAACCAAGAAATGCACAATCTGGGCCGTCTTATTACAGTTATGAAGTTTAGGCCTCTCACATGGCAAACTTCTCACCCTTATATCCTGGCAGACAGGTAAAAAGTGATTGTAAATTTCTTCTTCCTGGGCCATATATTTCAAAGCTAAAAAGGCTAGAAAAAGAATAGTGATAGGATTTATTTTGTGCCTGTTTGAATAGTGGGGGTAGAAGTGTAGTTGATGGGAAATGTCTACTTATATCATTGCTCAAAGATGCTGTGCCTTTGGGAGTAAATTAGCTATGAGATGTTTAGGACAATGGGAGGACTTGGAAGCATTTAAGGCTACAGGATGTGGCCCCATCCTACGTTCATCCTCAGTTTTCAGTGATGCTGCCTTCATGCCTGGGTGCTTGAGTCCTCGTGTGTGCCTTCAGTTTCCTTCCTTTGTGCTCTTCTTTGTGCTGTGATTTTTCTCAGCCTGGGATATCCTTTCTCCACCTGCCAGAATCCAAACCACAGCAAAAATCCCAGAGCACAGGCTCACCCTCTTCCAGAAAGGGATTTTCTGAATATGTTCTTCACTCTTCCCTGACCCCAGGTGGACGTCATCTCCCTGTCTGGTGTCTTATGGAATGAATGTCACTTTCATCCTAGAGACAGTTGTGTGCCTGCCCCTTGTCCTCTGCTGGATGGTGAATGGTGCTTCCTTGTTTCTGCATTTTCTAGTTTTCTGAATGACATGCTTAGTGGACAAGAGTGTGATGAGTCATTGACACATGAAAGGAGGTATAGGAACTTTTGGCATTCATTTCTGCTGTATGATTGAGTTTATTTTTCTAGGATGGAAGATTTGACAAACCCAGAGGATATCCGAACAAACATCAAATGTGACCGGCAGGTGTCACTTTATGGTTATGTAAGAGGAGCACACTTGAAAAATAAAAGCCAAATTCACATGCCAGATATTCTCTTTTGTAGAACATACTAGAATTACACATAGGATTCTTGGGATGACTTCATTTCTCAGAAAAACTGAAAAATGACCAAACAAGGGAAGATGGCCTTGCTGGAGGTTTTAAAAGTAAGCCAGCTGTGTGTAGGCCTGCAAAGGTGTTACCGAATCCCCTCTTCTCTGACCTTTTGTGTTGTAGCTAGAGGGCCACTGTTCCAGTGTGGCATGATGCCCTTCTTTAGGTCATGGATTAAGCCCTTGGACTGTGGATCATTGTTAACCCCCCAGTCAACAGTACATACTGACTTCCTGTCAGCTGAAGCTGGCTTTTTGGGTCCTGTCTTCCAGGGGTAGAAGGTTTTGCCATGAGTGATGTCACTTTCCTCCCAGACCCTTGTGCTCTTCCTGAACAATGAAAGAAGTGCTGTTTAAATGAGAAAGAGAAGCTGGTTTATGTGCCTCTTTCTGGAGTTGGGCGAGTGCTGTATGACAAAGATGCTGTCTATGTTGACCTTGGTGGCAGCCAGTTTTCAGGCATCGGTGAGATGGGGGTCATTGCTCTGAACTCTCATTATTCTTTCCGAGTCTATTTTTTAATCAAAAAAAGTAATGTACTCAGCTTTTATCTATTGAAGATTTTTCTCTTGTACTTATAATAAAGGCCCAAATGCATATTGTAAATATGTAGAATAAAAAGAATACCTTTTTTTTTCATTGTACCAAGCAGAAGAGTCCTGTCCTCCATGCCTCCTTGATCCGTGGCCCCGGCGTGGGCCCTGCTGCCAGTGTGGCACCTGCACGGCTTATCTCCGTTTCTACAAAACCAGTGTGCTCGCCAGCTCTCATTGGTCTTTTTCTTTTTCTCATTCACAATGGTCTCCTCATTCTTTATTTTAAAGCAGATTTCCAATGTTTACTTCTTAGTTCTGAAGTGGAATTTTATCGGGTTAAAATCAGGGCTATTTGAAAATGTTAGAAAAGCTAGCATTGTTGTAGCACTGGAACTGAGATTTTTCTAGCTAGGTGTTTAGGTTATCAGGTTATATACTCACTGAGCTTTGGAAAAGTTTAATGGATATGGGGATCCATTTAAAGCTTTGTTGTAAGGATTTTCTTCTCTGGTTTTTGAGGCATTAAGAAAGGTTCTCAGGAAATATGTCTAAGATAATTTTGAAAACTGAGTGAAACCAGTGTCTCTCCAGGATCTTTGTGCTTTCCTCATGTGCCCTTTCTTGGTGGTGTTGACGAGGTGGGGCCCACCCATGAGCTGGTCCAGAGTCTCATCTCTACCCACTCCACCATTGATGCCAAGGTGGCTTCAAGTCAGGTGATGCTGTTTTCTGATTCCAAGCCACCTGGGTCGGAGGTTATACATAATCAAGGGGAAGTCTGCTTTTTTTCTATTTTTAATAAAAAGATATGTTACAGAAGATCATATCACCTGTAATTCTGCCATCGTAACACATTTTGGTGGGATTCATTCTATGTTGCTTTGTTTTTCTTTGAGTGTGCATGTGTCTTTGTGGGCTCTTCACTTAGCTGACATTATGAGGGAGTCTTTTCTAGAAATAAAATACAGGATGCATTTTTCAACAGACCCCAAATACTCCTCAAATACCACGCCATCTTCCGTAAGTTGCTTTCTTGTTTTTTAAGAGACCTGAGGCCACTCGACTTTGTTTTGGAGGCCAAAACACTAGAGCAGAGTCAGGGAGTTTGTGGCTGTCCAGAAGCCACATGCCTTGTCTCTGAAAGTTTTATTTAGATTATGTTGTATTATCTCCCATGGGTAGGTTTCCAGTGATGTGTGGCTTATGTGAATTATTTTTCAGCCTGGGTTTGGAATTTATATACCTTTATACATAGTGGATGTTTGCAAAACATTGGTTTTGTTGTATTGATTTATGACTCCCAGTAAAATTTATCTGAAAATTTGAGATAATCTAGTATGTAATTTGTTATAATATGCATAAACTACCTATCACAGTGCCTGACATAATGAGTGTTATTAGCTATTTTCATTTTTGCATATCCTTCTAGTCATCCTTTTTCTACAAGAATACTCTCTTCTAATGCAGTTACAGGTAAAATACATAATTTTTTTAAAAATTATTATTATACTTTAAGTTCTAGGGTACATGTGCATAACGTGCAGGTTTGTTACATATGTATACTTGTGCCATGTTGGTGTGCTGCACCCATCAACTCGTCAGCACCCATCAACTCGTCATTTGCATCAGGTATAACTCCCAATGCAATCCCTCCCCCCTCCCCCCTGCCCCCCTCCCCATGATAGGCCCCGGTGTGTGATGTTCCCCTTCCCGAGTCCAAGTGATCTCATTGTTCAGTTCCCACCTATGAGTGAGAACATGTGGTGTTTGGTTTTCTGTTCTTGTGATAGTTTGCTAAGAATGATGGTTTCCAGCTGCATCCATGTCCCTACAAAGGACACAAACTCATCCTTTTTTATAGCTGCATAGTATTCCATGGTGTATATGTGCC